>NC_141695.1:1463657274-1463826146 GCF_964263255.1 Lissotriton vulgaris | reverse complement strand
CCTTCTTGCCTCAGTCTCAGAGTTGACAACAACAAACAGTGAGAGAACGGATTCCATGCACAGTTGTCACTTAGAGCAGTTAATCATAGTAAGTGTACTGGCATAGTTTGCATCATAACGATTCATGTTCACTCTGCGTGCGGATACCGTGATTTCTAATGACCGGTTCGGTTTCTATGTTTTTGTTTATCAGCAGAGCTGCTACGCCCAGTTATCTTCTCTCCACATTACGTTGACCATGTCTCAAATTCATCTTTAGTAGTAAGTGAGCACTGTTACAGACAGGAACACTGTTTCTTTCTATTTTACACAGTGGTGTCTATTTGATTTCGCAATAAAGCATGTGACTGTTCATTAATCCTTGAAATAAGGACTTCATATCTAAGGTGGAGGTAGTGTTCTTTATGCTTCACATCTTGATGGTATTTTTCTGGTGGCATTTCTATCTCTTAACGTTTTTTTCATAAACCTTCATGTCACTTTTGACCTTAAAATAAGCTCATATATATTACAATTATGTCCAGCTGTTCCTTTCTAGCGTTTTAGAATGTAGAACTGCCAGCTAATTCTGTTCATAAGTGAGTTTAAATTGAGCTACCAATTACTACTTAGTAAACATTGCCATAGATTGTTGATAAATTGCTTCATTTTTTTCAGGGCCCCTGAAGAAGGGAACCCCCCGAAATGCATGGCCTTTATTCTAAGTTGTGTTCTTTAACTAAGTTTGTTCATTCTTTTTTCATGATTGACTCAGCATGTTAACTGTGCCACAATGTCTTTATAATCGTCATATTATACTGTTTGTGTACTTGATCTACTTATCATCATGTATAAATTTGTTTTTTGGAATTGTAATGACAATGTATAAATTGAAACAATACAAGATCATCTTTTGCAAAAAGATCTTATGAGTGCTTACTTGGTTAAGTAACAATAGATTAATTGTTTATCATTGTAATACTCTAAACAAGTAGTGCGTTTGGTATACTAGTGGAGCTTCCAGCAGAGGTTGATTCTGGAGTAAGTTAGGCCAGATGTAGGTCAAAGAATTGAATTTGTTCGAATCGTTGGTTACGGGGTACATAGGTCAGTCTGCCCCGGACGACCGCCCACTCTCTATCTGTAATCGCCCTCCCCAGGGCCCCTTCACAATGAAGTCGAAGCCAAGTGAGGTCTACCGCTGTGTGTTGTCGGAGAGAAGATGCGAACCAGCGCGTGAGGTGTCCTCCTTTCCCCATCACGTGAAGGTACTGCAAAGTGTGGTGTTTGAGAGGTTCCTGAGTGAGTGTATCCCATTTTGACGCTAACGAGGCTATGATTGTTCTATGTAGTAGAAACTGCCCAGGGTGCAGGTTCTCTTCCACTATGAGTTCCTGATACGGGATAAGAGTGCCGTCCTGAAAAAGGTGTCCCACGTCCTGTATCCCTTCCGAGGCCCATTGATGCACCTCAGTCGCCGTTGTGTAGGTGTCCCCTCGAGGTGTTCCCAGTAGTGGGATAGAGAGTGCATATGGAACAGTGGTTCTAGTGATAAAAAGACACCTATGGAAGCACTTGTTTGCTACAAAGAGTAGAAGAGTATCAGGGTTTGGATTTGGGGCAAGGATGGAAAATTTGTAAAAGGCTCCTCTGCGTCAGTGGAGGCTGTAAAGAAGCTGTGTCTGGCAAGTAATGGGAGGATATCCACCTGGCAAGTTATTGCAACTGGGAAGCCAGGTAGTAATGCTCAAAGTTGGGTACAGCAAGGCTACCCAGCTCTGTAGGCAGATAAAACTTTCCCATGGACACTCTGTGGTGTGATGTCCCCCATATGAAGTCCCACACAACCTTTTCCCATTGTCTGAAGAAAGGAGGAGAAATGATAAGGGGTAAAGTGGTGAAGTAGTAAAGAAGGCGGGGAAGAACCACCATTTTGACAAGGGCAATTTTCCCAGAGATTGCCAATGGGAGAGGCCTCCAGAAACCCATCTCTGACAGAATCACTGTGGCAGCCCGGAGCACATTCTCATCGAAGAGATCGACTTTGGTACGATAAACTTGGGTCCCTAAATAGCGAAAAGGGTCGACGCACCAGGCCACAGGTCCCCCCCCAAGTATGTAGCCCGGGTCAGGAGCATCCGCCAAGAATGGAGAAAGTATAGATTTCGCTGGATTAACGCGCAGTCCCGAGGCACACGCAAAGTGGCTAAGGGCTCAATCAAGTGAGAGGGGGGATAATATGGAGATCTCGAGCATAAAACAGCAGATCATCTGCGTATAGCAAAATGGTGTGAGTGCCATCTCCTAGCTCAATCCCCATGTAAACATGAGTACGGATATGGACTGCCAGCGGATCCACTGCCAATGCGAACAAAAGCGGGGACAGCAGGCATCGCTGTCGGGTTCCATGCCGCACCCGAATCGGATCTGAGACATAGGGCCCCATCCGAATCTGAACCAATGGATTACTATACAGCAGTTGCACCAAACTAAGGAAATAGGGACCAACCGCAAAATGAGCCAGAACAGCAAAGAGGAAATTCCAAGTCAGCGAATCAAAGGCCTTCTCAAGGTCCAACACCATGCAGCCTGAGCGTGGCCAGCCGATCGGGGCATATTCCACCACACGAAAGTAGCGACATATGTTCAGGGCCTTATTATGCTGCAGAACAATGCCATTCTGGACAGAATGCACTAGATCAGGGACTTGTGGGGCCAGTCGATTGGCCAGGACTTTTGCCAGGATCTTATAATCCGTGTTCAATATTGCAATCGGCAGATAGGAGTCTGGAGATGGGGGGGACCTTTCCAGGTTTCAACAAAGATACCACATTAGTGTTACGCATGGTTGGGGGTGGAGTCCCATCCGAGATTGCCTCTGTGTACATTGAATGGAGATGTGTCACTAAATATTCTGCATAGGTTTTAAAAAACTCGGCTGGGAGACCATACGGTCCCAGCATTTTACTGGAGGACAATGACCGCAATGCGTCTCGTATTTTGTCTTCTGCTAGGGCGGAGTCCAGCTCCAGGGACTGGTCAACTGTAAGAGTGGGCAACTCTCCAGTGTCCAAAAAGGACTCCACATCATGGGCGTTGCCTGTCAGGCGGGTCTCATATAGTCTAGTGTAGTGTTCAGTCATCAGTGTGTGAATGTTTCTCTTGGTGCTTCGCTCACGGCATAGATCATTGAGTAACAACTGTATGGGGTGATGGGGGTGTTTCTGTCTGGTCAGAAAAGCCAACAGTCTCCCGGCTTTGTCTGCTCTGCTGCAGAGTGAGAATGGGCCGAATGCACCAAATAATTATGGCATCTCAGTAGGTCCAGCAGTGCCTCCCGTTCGGTATGGGCAGCGTCCAGGCGTTGATGCCGATCAGGGCTGTCGACAGCCTGCTTCTCGAGCAGGAGCAGATTTTCCTCAATGCGGGACAGTGAGGTGTCAAGTTGTCTGTGGATACTCCAAGTCTGTCCCAGACAATGTCCCCTAATTGCTACTTCATAGGCCTCCCATTCGGTGAGAAACGAGTCTGTGGAACCTGTATAGAGTGGAAAATAGCTAGCTATCAGTAATTCTAGTGAGCTCCGGAAGAGAGGTCTTCTAGAGCCACGGTCTGCAGGTGCCAGGCCAGAATCAGAGGAGGTTGCGCCTCCCAGGCCAGGTGCATCACCATGGGGTTATGATCGGAGTGTGTCCGACCGAGGTAATCAGTCGTCTGTATCAAGGGAAGGAGGGTAGAGGACACGAGTATATGATCAAGGCGCACATGCAACTTATCGACCGGGGAATAAAGGGAGTATATTCTGGAGTGAGGATGGCTTTCCCACCAGATGTCCAAAAGAGCCCAATTGCCCATCCAGGATTTTAAAAGTTGTGCATTGGAGGAGGCCGTAGTACTAGTGAGAGGGGGGAAGGAGCGGTGAAGAGAGACATCGAGTGCTGCGTTAAAGTCGCTCCCTGGGAGCCACGGGATGTCCCTCCACCGGAGCAGTAACTCCGAAAGATCGCTAAGAAAGGTACCCTGCGTGACATTTAGGGCATGTAAGGAGCCCAACAAGATCGGCAGGCTGTTCACCCTGCCACTCACCAAGACGTAGCACTCCATTGGGTCTGTCAGGACCTCCCTCTCCTCCCATGGAACCCCCGCCTTAACCCATATCACCATCCCTCTAGCCAAGGACGAATAGTTGGTACTTATACCTGACCCCACCAGCGACGGCGCAAGCGGGTAGCTTCAACAGTCATCATGTGTGTCTCCTGCAAAAGCGCTACACTCGTCTTGCGTCCATGCAAATAGGTGTAAATGGCCCCCTGGTGCTCCAGTCTGATTTGGTCGGGACTGCGGGCGGCCACCTTAGGATCCATGACCTTGTTCTTTCTCCCCTGTGTTTACCTTGGCAAGGGCGCTCATGGAGCCGGGACTCATCAGACGATTTGGACACCCCTGCCAGCCTCTGTTCCTCAAGCCAGTCCCAAGTCTCTGCGGGGGAGTCAAAATACTTCATGTTGCCATCTCTAATAACTTGCAGGAGGGCCAGGTAGAGCAAGGAGTAGCGGAGGTCCAGATCACGGAGTTGTTTCTTTACTACGGTGAAGGTGGCTCGTCTCCTTTGTACATGACCTGTCTAATCCGGGAAAAGAGAGATGGTGACATTCTGTACTGTAGGGCCTGGGTTTTTGCCAAATTCACATAGAATCGCATCCCTATCCCTGAAATTCATGACTCGAAACAGGAAGGGACGAGGACGAGCCCCAGGAGGAGGCTTGCGGGCAGGTATTCTGTGGGCCCGCTCCACCACAAATTGGTGGGAGAGCGATCCAGGGGGCTTCAGCTCCCTCATCCAGGTCTCTGTAAAAATCTCTGGGTCTCGACCCTCCGCCCCCTCAGGAAGACCGACCACGCAGATATTATTACGGCCGGAGTGGCCTTCTGTTTCATCCACCTTCTCCTCCTGGGTGGAAACCCAGTCCAGCAGATCTTGAAGTGCGGAGGAGCAATTTCGAGATCGGGCTGTAGATCTGCAAGCACGGCCTCCGCATCGCGAATCCTGTCTGAGAGCTTGTGTTGGTCAGCTCAGAGGAGTGTAAAGTCAGAGGTGATGGTGTCCATCCGGCTCTCCAGGGAGGCGTGGGTCAGGCCAAGTTGTTGCGGAGTCGCTCAACCTCTGCCAGTACAGTGTCAAGTTTGGTAGCAAGGTCAGGCTGACTCACCCCAAGTAGGGATCTGGGAGCCGCGGGTGGCTCCCCAGTTGGCCCTTAGGAGGTATATCATGGTTGGAATTGTTACGAAAGCAGCCCATAACGATTTGCTGAGCGCTTCGCGTAGGAAGCGAGACCAGGACATCAGATCTCTGTGACATCCCAACGTAGTGTTCATGGTGGTACTCAGGACCGTGTGCTCCACAGGGTGGCACAGTTGCAGTCAGCGATGTGCCCGCCGCTGTCCCAGCAACTGCAGGGCCGCTCTGGACGTCAATTTGCCTCCCTGAGGGCCACCGGAGATAACACAGATGCAAAGAGGAGGGAGGAGAGCACCCCTCCTGGCAGAGATGCAGTATCACGACCTGGGGTCGAGGTGTGAAGGGGACCCTCGAGGATCGCCCTGAATAACCCTCACTGGTAAGTCCTTGTGGAAGCCTCACGCACCGTGCACTCGACCGCTGGGCGATGTCCCAGCCGATGGTCTGTAAGGGAATGTAGAGGTAGAGCCCCAGGCCTGAACAACTCTAGTGGGTCGCAGGGACAGGACAGCAAGCCCTGTGAGGACCCCCGCCGAAGCAGTTGCACCGCTAGAAGTGGGAACAGTCCGCGGTGGATGGCGCATGTCCAGTTCTACCGGGAGCGCAGCGGTCTGTGCTTGACGCTACGCCAAGGATCCAGATCACTGACGGGGCCACAGCAGGTAGCACTGCGAGTAGACCGCTTACCGGGGGGTGTGTACTAATGGCCTCAAAGACGTGTTGGTAAAGACTCGGCGGGAGTTAGGTTATTTTGCGATCCTTGGGTCCACATCTGGCGAGGGGCCACAGGCCCAACCGACCCCTGTGGCCTCCCTCTGCATAGCCGATGCCATGGTCCCTGTGTATATGCAGGTCCCCAGTCAGCCTAGAGAAATCCATGTGGGGGCCCTAGGCCCGACTGACCCCTGAGGCCCCCCCACAGGAGAGATGACACAAGCCTCTGCCCTACCCGCTGTGTCTCGGTGAGAGCCCTAGGCCCGATCAACCCTTGTGGCCGCCAACCGCAGGAGCAGAGCTCACAGCCTCTGCCAAGGTGCTTAACCCCAGCAGCCGCCCAGAAACTGCCACTCGATGCCCAGGTGGGGGGCTTTAGGCCCGACCGACCGCTGTGGCCCCCCCCGCCATGGAGCAGGCACCGCAATTGCACCACTTGGGCCTATCTCACCAGCCAAGGCCACCCAGCCACTGCCATGGTATGTCCAGGCGGGTCGCCCAGTGGTCCCCCTCTGCTGGGCAGGTGTTGTAATCAGAACTTGTGGGCCTACCTTGGCAGCGAAGGCCGCACTGGGCACCTCCAGGCGATCTCTGCAGCCGTGGCCTGGATCTTGCAGGTAGCGTGCCAGCCCACGGCCAGGTGCAGGCTCCCCCAGCGCAACTGGCCACATCACCCAGGGCCACGGTAAATCGTCGCCAGGGTCCGAAAGACCCTCCTCAGGTAGTGCAGCCCCGGGCAGGTATGGCAAACGTGCACTGGGGCAGGAAAAACTGCATTTGAAGTAGTATGCTCAGGATAATTAGGGGTTTAGGCGCGAAGCGTTAACAAGACGCGTCCATCATCTTCAGCATCAGGCCACGCCCCCCAAGAACTAGAAACACTGTTAACGCATGATATCATTGAGCACTCTACTGGTCCAATACTGTGGATTTTACCCATTTTGCTGGTTCCAAAAAGAACAATGGAGGTTCAGTGCACATTTGTGTTGATATACGAGAGGCCAACAAAGCAATTGAAAGAGTTGCACATCAAGGTCCACACATTGTCGACTTGATCACACAGCTAAACAGTGCCAACGTCTTCTCATGTCTTGATCTGAACAAGGGTTACCATCAACTTGAACTGGAAGAAAACTGTATGTACACTACTTTTTCATATTGGTTTGTTCAGATGAAAAGACTCAGTTTTGGTGTGTCAGCTGCAGAATTCTTTCAAGATGTCATTCGTCAAGTAATTTAGACTGTCACACATGTTTTTAATTACAGTGATATACTGGTGTTTGGGACTACAGGAAAAGAACATGACAAAGCACTCACACAAAAGTGCTGCCTGATTGCTAATGCATATCTCACACTGATGAGAAGTGTGAATTTCACAATAACTGTCTGAAATTCTTTGGGCATATTGTCTCTAAAAACAGGATGACTCCTGACCCCGAAAAGTTTTGTAATCTGCTTGCATCCCGGAAGAAGCAACCATGCTGGAATCTTTTCTGGGTATGGCCAGCTACTGCTCCAGGTATACCAATAAATGTACCACTCTAAGAGAACTAACAAAGAGAGTTGTTCCATTTGAATGGTCGTCTGAATGTGACCGAAGTTACAAGAAAATAAAACACACAATTGAAAATGCAACTGAAATTACTTACTATGATCTGAAATGGCATACAGAAATTGTGGTGGATGCAAGCCCTGTGGGGTTGGGAGTGATTCTTGCCCAACACAATGGACCACCCTATGCTTAGAGACACATTGTGGCCTATGCTAGCTGGAGTCTATCTCAAACTGAACATGCTTATTCTCACCCGAAAAAGAAAGCTTAGCTGTAGTATATGAATGACACTGATCATCAACGTTTCTCATCATTTTTGGAAATCTGAAAGCCAAGAAGATCCCTTGCATCGAGAGTTGGGGATTGCGTCTGCAGCAGTGTGATTGCACTATTGTGCACAAACCAAGCAGAGATCAAAAACTTGCAGACTACTTTTCATGAGTGCTGCAACAGCGTCGTAATGCAATGCCCAAAGCAGATGAGGCCTACATCAATTTCACAGTAAAGTCAAGTGTGCCTGCAGCTCTTTCTATTGAAAATATTCTGACAGCTATCAATACTGACAAAGACATACTTAAGCTCAAGGAAATCATTACAACACAATTATGGAGAAAGCATACTCAACCTCTTAGAGATTATGTTGAATACCAGAAATTAAAAAATGTTTGTGAAGAACATTGTTTAACAGATGATGGTGTCATACTATGAGGAACAGGAATAGCTATCCATGAAAGCATGTGGCAGCAAGTGATTAAACTGGCACATGAAGGATATTGTGGCATTGTTGCTACTAAAAGAGCCCTCAGGGATTGAGTGTGGTTCCTGCATCATGACGAAGGAGTTGAAAGAGAACATAAAGCTTTTTGAATGAATATACTTTTATTTGATTTCATTAAAAAAATCATAAAAGGGTAGGAAAACCACCATGAGTAAAACTTACAAAGATGTACATTGTTATTATTTTTATAAAAGATTTTTTAAGAAGACAATATTTTAAAAAATGTTAACATGTAAACAAGGCTGTCAGAGGATTTCGGAGCCAGGTGATCTAACACTGCAAGAGTTGATTAACGGATTTTGCATTGGCCAGTTCTCTTGCAGAGATTTATAGAAAGTTTATGGCTCTACAGGATAGTGGGATGGATGAGCCCCTGAGACAATGAATTATTGCTGCTCTGCAAGTTTTTATTTGTTCCTTCCTGAGGACCTCCCTAAGGCCCATTTTGCGTGTATCTATTAGAACAGGGCATATGCATAGTAGATGCAGTAAGGACTCATCTCAAGCTCCGCACAGGCAGCATTCCTTTGATTGCCATGCGTATTTCCATTTCGGGTGAGGTTCTTTGATGGATAAGACCCAAGCCTTAATAGCGTTAAAAAGTGTTTTTTCTGATGCGGAAAATGATCTAGCAAGTAGGATTGAGGTTTCAACCTTCGGTATGTCTGCATCACAGTTTTTTTTGCTAGGGCAGTTTCATCTAAACCTAAAGAGTGCTGTTTTATGGCTTTGTTGACCACAAATATAAAGCTGCAGTAGGTAGGAGCTGTAAGCCATGCCTCCTCTAACTTTAGTGCTGAAAGCGAGGCCTTTAGACCTACGAAGATTGGATTTTTGAGGCTGGCTTGCTTTTCGATTTCTACCCAACAATGGTGGGCAAGTGTGTTTACCTCTGCATCCCGCATCCTCCAATAGTACTTGACTTGTGCGCCTTGTCTGTCGGGGATCCGATTTCTTAGACCATACTCAAGTCGAATTTCAGCTTGCGAAATATGGCGGGGAATTGTGAACAGTTTCTTGAAGAGAATTGATTGTTCCAAGTTCAGGCCTTTACCGTCCTTGCCGTTCAAGATTTCTGTGCCATATGAGATGGAAGGAAGAAATTTGCTGCTATAACCTTTAGCAGGTGACCAATGGAGCCGCCTGCCAGCTTGTTTTTGAAGGCAAACTGCAGCTGTTTAGATTTCGTATGACCTTGGGACAGATGAATCTTGAAGGTAAGTTTGCGATCAATTTGAAAGCCTAAGTATTTGTATGAGTCCACCTCGGTCAAAGGTCGCTTGTCCAAGGTCCAAGTGAATTTGTGATCAGTTTGTTGGTGTTTTTTAAAGCGCATCACCTTCGTTTTTTGGTGATTGATGGATAGTTGGACCGAGGTGATATAAGCCTCAAGTTCAGTAATTAGTTGTTGCAAACCAATTGGCGTTTGTGCCAGTAAAACAATGTCATCCGCATATTGAAGGCTGGGTGTGGGCTTTGTGCTAAGTTTTGGAGGGTCGGATTGAATTGACCGAAGGTGCTCATCCAGATCAGCTGTGAAAATGTTGAAGAGGCAGGTGCCAGCACGCACCCTTGTTTTAGCCCGTTGAATGTGTAGATCTTCTTAGTAATGCTGAGCTCATCTTCTTTCCTAATCTGGACCCAGATCTGAGAGTACAGGTTGATTATGGCCTCCAGCAACTTAGCTGGGGCCCCCCATTTGTGCATTTTTGCCCATAGCTTGGCTCTAGTATCCTTGTCGAAGGCCGCTTTAAGGTCGATGAAGCATGTGTAAAGTGGCCTTGATTTTGCGAGGGCTTGATTGGCCAAAAGGATTACAGCGGAAATGTTTGTCAAGGTGCCAATCCCGGCCCTAAATCCGGTTTGCGTATGAGGGATGAGGCTTGTTCGTGCCGCCCAGTCCTCTAAGTCTGCCAGCAGGTTTGATGCGTAGATTTTAGCCTCCACATCTATTAACGCGATCAATCTGTAGTTTGAAGGGTCAGAACGAGAACCCGATTTGTGTACTGGGCTTAAAATGCTTCCTTTCCAAGAGTCAGGGATCGTGTTGGAGGTTAAAATATCCTTAAAAAGAAGAGACAAGTAGTCTGACCAGAATGATGGGTTGTGCCGCAACAAGGCGTTTGGGAAGCCGTTGAGCCCAGGGGCACCCTCGGATCTTAATTTTTTTATTGTTTTTACGACTTGTTCTTTAGGGAACTGCGGAAGGAAATCTGGATCAGAGGGGGGGGTCGTTTTTTACTAGGTCTCTGACAATAGCTCCGTTACTTGGTTGGAAACCACAGTCGACGATGCCTGGGGGTAAAATTTTGTTATATAGTGATTCAATGTGGGCTCTCCATGTTTCCTCCATAATGTCTGAGTTATGGTGTTGGTTCCTGCCGATGGTTAACTGGTTGATGATTTCCCAGAATTATTAGGGTCTCTTTGTTTGCAGGAGTGATGGAGTTTCGCCCAGAGGTGTTCCCGGAATCCTTTCTTGGCAACCATGATGTCTCTTTTGAGGTCTTTTCTGGCTTTCGAGATTAGAAGCAATTGGTCTTGGGTGGCAGGTGAGCCCTGAGTTCTTAGTTGTCGTAAATGTTTGTTCAGTTGTTGTTTTTGAGATCTAAGGCTTTTGGTGAACCATGCTGCCCCCAACGATTTTCCTGCTTTTCTGCAAGTTACATGTTTAGACCATTTTTGATTTAACTCTATGGTAATTGACTCCCAGGCCCGAATGCTAGAAGGTTCGATTTTGGATTTCTCCAGGATACTGATGCATGTTTCCATAAAGTCACGTATATTATCCTTTTTCCAAATGAGGCGTTTGAAGTTATGGCAGTGGAGTTGTTGCGGCGTTGCATTAATGAAAATTGGATTGATCTTGTTACTTAAGAGCATGAAGGAATGCAGTTGATGGTCGCTCTCTGCTCTGTCTAAGATTTGAAAGTTTGTGATCTGGGAAACAAGGTTATGGTCCGTGAAAGAGTAGTCAATAATTGAGGCTGACTTTTGAGTGACCCTTGTCTAAGCTGCTGGGGTATCTGTCGGGCTGTGACCATTAAGCATTCACATTGAGAGATCGTATAGGTGAGCTGCGCATTTCTTGCCAAAGGTGTCATGTCGAGTTTTGGTCTGAGTGTGCCCCCTGGTGCCGTTTGTTTCTTGCAGTTAGGTCATATTGAAGTCCCCTGACAGAATGATGTTGGCGTCAGGGTAGGCAAGTTTTAGAGTGGCAAGTGAGGCTAATAAATGGTCAATACTTGCCCGTTTTTGTTTGAGCGCAGGGTGAATGTAAATGTTCATGATCAAAAGACTGGTGAAAGGCGGGATGTCAAGTTTGACACATAGCAACCAGGGGGAATCAAGTTCTTTGGAAACGGCGAGTCCGGAAGTGTCAGTTCAAATAAAGGTGGCCAGGCCCCCTTTTGATCTTCCTTAGTTAGTCCCCTTTATGGCATGGTTCTGGAATTCCTTGTAACCTACTGGGGGGGGGGGGGATTTTGTTAGCCAAGTTTCCTGGAAGAGGAGTATATTATGCTGTGTAATAAACTGCATGAAGTCCGGGTCTTATAGTTTCACGCCAAGGCCAAACACATTCCAGGAGCAGATTTTGTAGCTTTTGGGTGAACTTGTGGCAACATGTGGGTTTTTTTCATGCCTCTGCTTGGGAAATTCCAGGCATGTTTGAGTGAAGGGGTCCAGTAGACTGACTGGCTTCAGGGTGAAGAAAGGTGATTGTAATTGTCCTGGCCGTGGAATCTTTGCCTGCGAGAGGACTTCGGTTATCTGGGCCTTTGGCGCCTTGTAACAAACCAGCTGGATGTGTAGGGATGGGTAATGGGCTGGGGTAACGTGGGGGTTCGATCTTTTTTAACTCAATGCCCCATTTTTCAAAGTGGAACCTCTACTGCCAGATTTGCTCGGTAAGGAGAGAGTAGGGTGAACGTGGAAGTGGTTGATTCTTGAAAGTCCACGGAATACCGGTTCTGATGGAACTCTATACTTTCAATGTCCCTCGAGTTGATGTGGCTCAAAGAAGGGAGCACCTTGAGTAGTTTTGACAGAACGCATCTGTTGAGGAAGTCGTGGTTGCCCCTTGAGACATAATGGGGAATAAATTCCAGTTTTTTATTGTTTGGAAAAGTCTTATGCTGCGGCACGTAATCAGCACCTTATTTCTTTTGAAATTGCTCCCCCTGTGACCCCTGGGAACATCAAGGGCAAGTGCGGAGAGACGTTAGTATTGTTTTGTGTGGGAGTTTTGTTGACCTTTATGTTGGTGGTAACATTGCATCCCGAGCTTGGCTTGTCGATTTTTTCTGGGTTGCAGCAGTCTTTCCAGGGATTGTCCTTAAGCATATTGACCTCTCTGGGGCACGTTGTGGTTAAATCTTTCATTTCAATCCTGGACGGAGATCCGGGTTTTGCTATTTGCTTAACCGAGGTATTAGGGTGTTGGTTCTCTTTCCTGGTTGGAGGTTTAAATAGACTGTACAGATTGTCTGGCAACATTTGTTTTGTTTTGATGCGGTTTGGGCTGCTAAGTACAGTGAGGGAGTCAAGTGGGGTGGTTAGGAATTCCTTGTTGCTTATTGCTTCCAAAGAATTTGGGACCTCATCTTTTATAATTTGTTTCCTTCCCTGATCAGGTTGGACAGTAGTTACGTTAATTGACTGACTTGGTAGTTTGCTTTTTCTCGCGCTCTGAGGCATTTTTTCTCCCGCTTAGTTAATGGCTTAATTGCTTTGGTCGGCCTTCCTTAAGACTGGTCGTAGTTGTCGAAGGATTGGGAGGCCGAAGTATTAGGGTTGTCATGGGCATTTGTAGCCATAGGTGCAGATGTGTTTTCAATGATTGAAGTTGGGGAAGTGCCCATGCTGCCGCTAGTCTGTCCTTCCATAAGCCTGAGGTTTGCCGTATCCTTTTCCCGTGGGGCCTCTTCAACATTCCCTGCCTTGAGAGATTTGTTTGAAAGGACTTGCCTGGTGGTGCCCAGGAGGTCTGTCAGTACGATTGTAACCGTGGCTAGTTTGTAAATTATTTGAGTGCAATGGCAATGGGACGATTGGTATGTTGTTTCTTGGTCTCGCTGTACCTTCTCGATCATCTCATTGAAGCCATGTATTTTTTGTTCGATCCCCTGGACGTGAGTGGCTAGAATATTTAGCAGATCTACTTGGGTATCAAGCTTGTCTGCGTGGATGGTCATAGCTTTGCTGATTGTGTCTAAAGTGTTGAGCAGGAGTGGCCAAACAAAAGGTGTGGGGGAACAGCTGGATTTTCCAGTAGGAGCCTGAGTGCGATGTTCCATATTGCTGGTAAAGGCTGGGAGCAGATCGCTCGGACTCTGGCTTCTAGAGGGCATACAAAGTAAGTCCCTTATGCTTGTGTCCTTTGTTTGAAGGAGTCGCAGTGCTGGGGTGGATCTGTATGTTTCAAACAAAAAGAACGACTCCTCCAGTGATTCAGATTGGCTGAGGTGTTGGCTTTTATGTTGTGTAGCTTCTAGCTGATGCGTGGATTGTGCAAGCCTGTCTCTGCTGTTTTTGTTAAGATTGGCAGGCATTTTTGCATTGAGATGGCAGCCTCCTGATAGCGTGATCAAATTGCCAAATGGACTCATAGTGTTTGAGGTTGATTGAAGAGTGGTGGCGCCATCATTGAGGCATTTGGGGTCAGGGAAGCCAAATAAGAGTAAGGGTGAGGGTGGTGGCTGCAAGCAGGGGCGTGCAGAGAGAGACTAAAAAGGCTTAAAGTGATGATGAATTTGTACCTCAATTACTACGGGGTTTGGCCTTTGGTGCAGGTCTGGGAAATGAACTGCTTTCGATGATAGAGTTTGAAGGCTTGGGACTATGGTGGTTGTTTTGGGTGTGGCTACCCATCTGTTGGTCTGACAGCCGCTCCTGTTGTCTGAAGGAATATAAAATCGATACTATATAATGTTGTCATAACATATCCAATATATATCTGTCACTTATATCCAAGCCCCTTGTAAATACGCTCGACTCATGTACATCTTGAGAATCAGGCCCGAACTGAGCAAAAGCCATCTTGGTTTCGTTTCCTGAAGCCTCTTCACATTGGTAAGGAAAGAACGTGACATGTTGCTGAGAGAAGAGTCAGAAAGGTCGGCCTAGGCTATGAACAAAGCAGTGATTCTAACTTAGGAAACCCAAGGTCACATCTGCTCTTTCTTGTAGGATGAGCACATTCCTGCAGGCGCCATGCCCGTACTCCTTTGCACCAGAACGAAAGGGAGGCACCTTTACTGACCTACCCCCGGAAGAGCTTTTGCAGAGTTCTAACCAATTTGTTGTGCCTTGTATGGGTATTCCTGCTGGCTCCTCTTGCGTTGGTACTTTTCCATGTACGGGGTTTGTATGAGGTACGGTGAAAGTATATATGCACTGTTTTGAATTCGATCCAGCAGTCTTCTCTGCACACCTTCGCGAGCTGTGACCAGAGGGAGGCTCCCCTCTACAGGGTACTTTGCAAAATAAACAATTGAACCTTTTCCATTGCCGACTGATTTATGTTTGGTAATTGTGGTATATGGGATATTGGTAAGTATAGCTCTATGATATATCTTTCTAGTACTTCATGTCCTCACTTCTTTTGGTGGTTCAGTCAAATGAGGAGCCCTTAGGGGCCTCACTTGTAGGGGTTGTGGTAGATTGAGTTAGTTTATTTGCAATCAGAGTCTTGTGGTTGTTGAGATGCCGATTTTCCGAGGTAGTTTTGATAGTGAGTTTTAAAAAGTCAGTAATCAGGGCCCATTTGCTGCTGTTTTGGCCCGAGTGGGGCCTAGTATGAGACATACGAGAAGCTGTGGTGCCTCTTTTCCAATTGGCATCAAAGGCTGATGCTATGGATTTACTCGGAGTTGCTGTTAGCTCAACACTTGCCTCAGATTGGGTTGTGCCGGCTGAGGCTGTTAGGAGTTTCAAGAAGGCTGGCTCACACAACAGGTCCGGATCTCTACTGCGAGGTGAGTCAGATGCTGATGACGGTCTGCTAAGAGGGGCTGTGGTGGATGCAGTAAGTTCCTCTTTAGCCCTATGCTTTGATTTGGTGGAGGCGCTCCTATAGTTTTTCCTGAACGCATTTCCAGCTGCTGAGTTGTGGTGCTTGGTGCTTGATGCTTTACTTTGCTTACTTAATGCTATGCTTGCTGTGTGTTTTGACAGGCTTTCCTTTGCTTTGCTTTCCTTTGCCTTGCCTTGCTTTGCTTTGTTTGCTCTGGTTGCTTAGCTTTTGCCTCCGGGCCTATTACAAGCCACAGGTCTGGTCTCTTGAAGCCCACCAGGTGGAGTGATCTTATGAAATCAACGGAGATAAGATGCAATCAGGCAGTCAGGCAGTGGAGACGTTTCAAATGCCCTGAGGTCGGTTACCGGCGATGTGATGTGGTTGAATCAAAATTTAAATCCTGGTGTTTTTGGTTCCTGCCGACTCTGCATGCTTTGATTTGGTTCACCGGGTCGATTTGGCACTTGGGGCTAGATGTAATGGTGCGGAAATGTGAGGAAACCAGCAATGTTAGAGCCGCAGGAGGGAGAAGCAAGAAGGGAGGGGGGGCGGGGAAAATAGTGCGACCCTGCTCGACCCAACCCAACCCAACCCTGCCCAATTTAGCTAAGCTCTGCTTGCACAACTCACAGTACCTCTGGCCACCGGATCTTCGCCTCTGGTTGATCTGCACTGCTCTGCGCTGCCCCGCTGACTCCCTGCAGACTATGGGAAGCACCTCAGAAAGCACCTCCACTGGATTGGTCACACACAGGAGCACACAGGAGTACATAGGATCAACAGGGGGGCAGTGAAGCAATGGCAGTGAAGCGACAGTCGAGTGAGCTGTTTTAACTTCAGCTTCAGGCTTTGTGCAGGCTTTTTACAGAGTGTGCGCCCGCAAACGCCACTTGCCGCCTGCGAAGGAAAACGCCGTGTAAAGCGAGGTCGCAGAAACTGACCGCGGCGCTCCGGCCCCCAGACCCTCGGCTTGGTCGTCGCTTGTGTTGGAGTAGGCTGTGGACTGAGGAGTAAACTGTTTTTCGGGATTGCCTCCTCGCGTCCCCCTCGCGCTAGCCCTGCTACGGTACAATCGAAGACACTGAAACTGGATTCAGGAAAACCTAAAGCTTGTAATCTGTGCAACTCCCTGTCTCCCAAAACAACTTAGCACCATTGAACATGTCTGATCTACCTAAGCAAGCTTGGGAGAGGATTTCTGTTGATTTATTGAAACCTCTCATCAACTGACTTCATCTCAAGGTAGTTGTCAATGAGTACTAACGTTTTTCTCTAGTGGAAGACTTATCATCAGCCTCACATGACAAAGACATTGAAAGGCCGGATGTCATTTTCACAACATATGGTATTCCCTCCATTCTCAAATCTGACTATGGTTCACCCTTCAATTGCAGAGAGTTCAAAGACTTTCTTAATCATTTAAATATAAAACATCAGAAAAGTACACCTCTATGGCCACAGGCAAATGGTGCTATTGAACGATTTATGAGTACAGTAAAAGGGATGGTTCAATATGCTGCACTGAAAGACATCAATCTAAAGTGTGCTCTGCGCCCAGCTCTTCGTGCCTGCTGTTCCACCCTTCATTCCATGCCTGGGAAAAGTCCTGTCACCTTGTTGTATGTCAGACATCTTGGAAAGAAGATACCTCAATAGATCACCAGCCATTCAATAGACCCTGATAAGATCTATGTCTCTGACACCTCTTGCAAATGCAAAATGAAGGCCTATGCCGACAAGCGCTGACATGCATGTGCCACAGTTTGGAGAAAGGAGACCAAGTTCTTGAACTTAGTGACAATACATTGATTATTATTCAGACGTTTTTCTGTGTGTTAGCAAAAAAATGTTTCACTCCAAAAATCCGCTAACTCAAGTTTCATGCCTTTTTGGCTTGGCATAGTTTCTACTTATAAAATGTGTACTTGTCATCCTACAGCAAGCTCTAAGAAAGTAATTTTACAATACATGTTCTGTGGACTTTTCTTAGATGTATACATAATGATCACACCGGTGCTACCACACATCAAATTTATTCTCAAGATGTTTGATTGAACTATTAAATTCCAGCCAATCGCCTACGAGGCACTCCTTGTCCAACTCATTGGAGACAAGCCTTCATCCATCTCTCCGCTTTCCTTGAAGAAAACAACATACATTCTGTCAAATATATTTCTAACGTACCAGGACATGTGATCCTACATCAATTCCAAATGAGGATACCTCGGGTCCGATGATTGAAACTCGGGCCCAGATTTACTAAGCTTTTGCGTTGGCCTTGCGTCACATAAATAAGATTTACAAAGCCACACAAGGGGTGATATTTGCCCCTTTTAACACAACACAGTGCAAGACTCGTTTTGTAATGGTAGGCATTCCAAGGGAGGAGCATGGGTATTCCTGTGCATTCACCCATGGAATTTGACGCAATCTCAAATTTACTGAAATGAGTAAACCTGAGAGAGTGACAGAAGGATCACTGACATAATATCGACTACAAAAATATAGGCATTTAAAATATCGACTCCAAAATATCGACTACCAAAATATCGATGTCCTATCTACAAACAGGTAAGTACGAAAATATCGAATCAAAAATATCGTTTAAAAATAGGCACTTTGTAAAAATATCGAATTTATTAAAATTAATGTAAAATTAAAAAAATATTAAAAATAAATAACTAAAATATACTTAAAAATACTTAAATAACCTTAAAATTGTTAAATAATTAATTTAAGTTATAAAAAAAATTAATACAATTTATTTGTTAAAACATATATATAATAACATAATATTATTAATAAATATACAATATAATTACCGTAGCATAGCAAGAGTGTTAAAATTACTATTCCCACTTCAATGAGTGCAACAGAAGGGAAAGCGTTGGATAGCGTAGCGGTAAAAATTACTATTCCGACTCCAAAGAGTTCAACAGTAGGTAAAGCGTTGGATAGCGTTGGGGTAAAAATTACTATTCACACACCAAAGAGTGCAACAGTAGGGAAAGCGTTGGATAGCGTAGGGGTAAAAATTACTATTCCAACTCCAAAGAGTGCAACAGTAGCGAAAGCGTTGGATAACTTAGGGGTAAAAATTACTATTCCTACTCCAAAGAGTGCAACAGTAGGGAAAGCGTTGGATAGCGTAGGGGTTACAATTACTATTCCCACTCCAAAGAGTGCAACAGTATGGAAAGCGTTGGATAGCGTAGGGGTAAAAATTACTATTCCCACTCCTGTGGGTGCAACAGTAGGGAAAGCGTTGGATAGCGTAGGGGTAAAAATTACTATTCCCACTCCAGTGAGTGCAACAGTAGGGAAAGCGTTGGATAGCGTAGGGGTAAAAATTACTATTCCCACTCCAGTGGGTGCAACAGTAGGGAAAACGTTGGATAGCGTAGGGGTAAAAATTACTATTTCCACTCCAGTGAGTGCAACAGTAGGGAAAGCTTTGGATAGCGAAGGGGTAAAAATTACTATTCCCACTCCAGTGGGTGCAACAGTAGGGAAAGCATTGGATAGCGTAGGGGTAAAAATTACTATTCCAACTCCAAAGATTGCAACAGTAGGGAAAGCATTGGATAGCGTAGGGATAAAAATTACTATTCCCACTCCAAAGAGTGCAACAGTTGGGAAAGTGTTTGATAGCGTAGGGGTTACAATTACTATTCCCACTCAAAAGAGTGCAACAGTAGTGAAAGCGTTGGATAGCGTAGGGGTAAAAATTACTATTCCCACTCCAGTGGGTGCAACAGTAGGGAAAGCGTTGGATAGCGTAGAGGTAAAAATTACTATTCCAACTCCAGTGGGTGCAACAGTAGGGAATGAGTTGGATAGCGTAGGGGTAAAAATTACTATTCCCACTCAAAAGAGTGCAACAGTAGGGAAAGCGTTGGATAGCGTAGGGGTAAAAATTACTATTCCCACTCCAGTGAGTGCAACAGTAGGGAAAGCGTTGGATAGCGTAGGGGTAAAAATTACTATTCCCACTCCAAAGAGTCCAACAGTAGGGAAAGCGTTGGATAGCGTAGGGGTAAAAATTACTATTTCCACTCCAGTGAGTGCAACAGTAGGGAAAGCGTTGGATAGCGTAGGGGTAAAAATTACTATTCCCACTCCAGTGGGTGCAACAGTAGGGAAAGCGTTGGATAGCGCAGGGGTAAAAATTACTATTCCAACTCCAAAGAGTGCAACAGTAGTGAAAGCGTTGGATAGCGTAGGGGTAAAAATTACTATTCCCACTCCAGTGGGTGCAACAGTAGGGAAAGCGTTGGATAGCGTAGGGGTAAACATTACTATTCCCACTCCAGTGAGTGCAACAGTAGGGAAAGCGTTGGATAGCGTAGAGGTAAAAATTACTATTCCAACTCCAGTGGGTGCAACAGTAGGGAATGCGTTGGATAGCGTAGGGGTAAAAATTACTATTCCCACTCCAGTGAGTGCAACAGTAGGGAAAGCGTTGGACAGCGTAGGGGTAAAAATGACTATTCCCACTCCAAAGAGTGCAACAGTAGGGAAAGTGTTGGAGAGCATAGGAGTTAAAATTACTATTCCCACTCCATAGAGTGCAACAGTAGGGAAAGCATTGGATAGCGCAAGGGTTAAAATTACTATTCCCACTCCAAAGAGTGCAACAGTAGGGGAAGCGTTGGATAGCGTAGGGGTAAAAATTATTATTCGCACACCAAAGAGTGCAACGGTAGGGAAAGCGTTGGATAGCGTAGGGGTAAAAATTACTATTCCAACTCCAAAGAGTGCAACAGTAGGGAAAGCGTTGGATAGCGTAGGGGTAAAAATTACTATTCCCACTCCAGTGAGTGCAACAGTAGGGAAAGCGTTGGATAGCATAGGGGTAAAATTACTATTCCCACTCCAAAGAGTGCAACAGTAGGGAAAGCGTTGGATAGCATAGGGGTTAAAATTACTATTCCCACTCCAAAGAGTGCAACAGTAGGGAAAGCATTGGATAGCGTAGGGGTTAAAATTACTATTCCCACTCCAAAGAGTGCAACAGTAGGGAAAGTGTTGGATAGCGTAGGGGTAAAAATTACTATTCCCACTCCAGAGAGTGCAACAGTAGGGAAAGTAAATACTTCATATATTATTTAAAAATATATAAATTAATATCTATAAAAAATTAATTAAAAGTAATTACCAATTTAATATAATATAATATAATAATTAATCAATTAAAATTACAAAACTAAAAATAATTATTACAATTAGTTACCTAATAATACAAATGAATTACAAATTACCAATTAATTAATTAACAATTAAAAAATAATTAACAATTAATTCAAATTAAATACAATTAAATAAATTACTTCCCACCCTATTCCCCTATACCCCTATTAACCCACAACCCGCTACAGAAAATAAATTAGTAAAATTAACATAATTAGCAATTAATCAATTAAATAAAATTAATTGGCAATTAAAAGTTAATTAATTACCCATAGAAAATTAATTAACAATTAATTATAAATAAATACCAATAAATAATTTTACATATTTAATTAATTATATATAAATTACTTCCCACCCAATTCCCCTATAAACCCACAACCCGCTACAGAAAATAAATTAGTAAAATTTACATAATTAGCAAGTAATCAATTAATTAAAATTAATTGCCAATTAAAATTTAATTAATTACCAAATATAAATGAATTAACTATTAATTAAAAATGAATACCAATGAATAAATTTACATATTTAATTAATTATAATTAAATTACTTCCCACCCTATTCCCCTTTAAACCCACAACCCACTACAGAATTAAATTATGCAAAAATAAAAAAATAAAAATTCATTAATTAAAATAAATTATAACATAAATACACACTTTTCGCATATATAATAACATAAAAACAGTATAAAAAAATCGATATTATAAAAAATTCGATCATTTTAACAACCTATATTATATACTTCGATATTTTAACTTACCTTAAAAACGATATTTTTGATGTCTATATTCTGTCCATTCGATATTTTGTCCATTCTATATTTTAAACTCGATATTATGTCCATTCGATATTTTTTACTCGATATTTTGACTGTTTACCTGACAGAATGGTGTACCACCCTGATCTTGACGTAACCATGAGAAATTTATTTATTTCTCCTTGTTACTTCCTTTTTCTATGCATGATGCATTCTGTACCATGCATAGAAAGAGGTAATTGCCTCTTAGTATTGTATTGTGCAGGAAGGTGCCTCATATAATACATTTATCTAAACTTTAGGGGACTTGTGGGTTCCAAGCATACCATCAAAGACATTGCTGGCATTTACTAGTCCCGAAGGAAAACTATAAAAATCATATTTGTTAGTCGTATTTTTCCCAGAGTAATTGAAGTTGTTTTGGAGGCTGTACCTTGTACAAAGAACAGAGCAGAATTTGATTTAATCTAAATGTTGCAGTAGTGTCATGATTAGACAGTGTCCATATGCCCAGGTGTGAATAAGAACCTGATTACAATATCGGCATATGGAATACTCTGTCACAAAAGTGATGGATGTCCCGTCCGCTGTTTTACAAGTTCCTTAGGATATAATGAAATTGTAATTTGGCAAACTGGATATATGTCATGTTTGGGATGAAGTAACCCTGTTCGCCAAGATCATAATCAGGCCCTAAGTCTGTAAAAGTGGTGCAAAAATGTGCATGTTGAAAAGAAATTAAATCAGCTAAGGAAGACTATTACCATAGATGTGAAAAGTTTAACAAAAGTTATTATGCCAATAAGCAAGCATTTGCAGTATGACATCCACTCCCTGTACATTGCACTTATGGCATGCTTCTTCAATGGATTTTGTAATGACCATATTGCCATCTTAAGGACATTTTTTGTTTTCAATGAGAACAAATTAGGATGATGCATTTAGTTCCTGTAGGAAAGCGCCCCTTTTTGCATGGTTGCACCCCACTTTTGCCTGATGTTAATGTACTTTGACTGAGTGTGCCCTGGATTCCTGACAACCAGGTACCCAGGGCCTATGTTCTTTCCCCCAACTGTACTGTTGGAAACCCCAATTGACAACTCTCTGGCCACATATAAGTCCCTTGTAAAAGGTACCATTGGTACCAAGGGCACTGTGACCAGGGAAGGCCTCTAAAGACTGCAGCACTTATTGTGCCACCCTTTGAGGTCCTGTACCTTTAACACACACACTGCCATTGCAGGCTGTGTGTCTTGGTACAGAACAAAGTGAAAAGTCGACATGGCACACCTATCTGTGTGCCATGCCTACAATCCACTGCCCTTGTATTGGTAAGCCACCCCTTTAGCTGGGTGCACTATGCCAGTGATGAGGGTACAGGTGCATGAACCCTGTACCCCTACAGTGTCTTAGTCAATTCTTAGACATTGTAAGTGCAGTAATGCCATAAAGAGTTGCCATAAAGAGTATGTGGTCTGGGAGTTTGCCATTACGAACTCCACAGCACCATAATGGCTTTACTGAATACTGGGAAGTTTGGTATCAAACTTCTTAGCACATTAAACCCACACTGATGCCAGTGTGGGATCTAATGAAAAATGCACTCAGATGGCATCTTAGAGATGCCTGCTGAATACCGACCTAACTCTAGTGACTGACTGAGTGGCTGCTCATCAGCTGCCACCACCAGACATGTTTCTGGACCCCTGGGTCAAGAGCCCCCCTGCTCTCGAGGCCCTGAAACAAAGCACATCCTGGGACAAAATTCCAAAACTCCTCCCCCAGGATGGCAGGGCCCAAGAAGGGGAAGTTTCTAAGGCTTGCCACCTTTGTGAGCTACCCCAGCCATTTGCTGCTCCCAGCAACTGGCCCCCACAGGTTCTGACCCCCACTTTTGGGTGGAGAATCGGCAGGAAAACCAAGTTAGGAAGGGAGCTGTGCCCACATTTGTCAACCCCACCCCTCAGGTGGGAGAGGAGAGGTGAAGCACAACTCTCAGTCCCTGCCATCTTGAAGATGGTAAGACACAGCCAACCAGAGTGAGGCTTATGCACCCTCCGATTAGACGGTGGCATAATAGGGGGTGTACCCACCCCAAGGATGGGACCCGTTGGTCCAGTCCAGACCTGTACCTACTTGTAACACCCCTAAATTTAGTATTTATTGGCAACCCTGAATCTTGCCTCCTCAGATAAGAAGAAACAAGAAGGAGAAGGACCGAAGAGCCGTGCTGAGGAAGAAGAGGAGGGCACCTACTGACTTGGCCCCAGCCCTACCGGCCTGTCTTGACCTCGACCTGCTTCAGCAAAATTCTGATGTGTCCTGCAGCCAGCAGCCCCACAGAACCCAGGGGACCTGCCCTGCTTTCCCAAACCAGACTTTGTCTCCCGTGAGCACTGGTTTTGCTCACCCACAGACTCTGGCCAAATCTGCAAGTCTGCACCACTCTGCACCCGACACACACGACCTAAGTTCGAGTAGGCCAACGGCACAAGGATGTCTACCCGGTGATCCTGACCTGGGATCTGGTGATCCCTGACCTATCTATGTCTCCATCCGATGCCTGCAGCCCCTTTTTGGAGGATCCCGCGACCGGAGCCGGTAAGAAGAATCCAATGTCAAAAGACACCCCTGCACCCGACGTCCCACAGTCTTAGGTGTACCAACCAATGTTGTCCCAGCATCCCAAGACATCCAACTTACCTCTCCAACTGGTGGTCGCCTCCAGAAGATCTTCGTCCCCGAGCCTGCAGTGTCTATTGCAACCAGAGAATGCCCTTTGGAAACAACAGGGCACCCAACGCCAAAACAGCACCCTGTACCCAGCCGTCCCTGTGCCGCTGTGGGTGCACTGTGTGTGCTAATTCGGATCCCCCTTTGCCCTGAGCCTAAGTCCAGGAGCTTTGCTCCCACAACTTTGTGGCCTGCTTGTGAGCAGCCACCAACAGGAGGCCCCCTGTCCTCCATTAGATAACATTAGGCCTCAGCACTCTGCACCGGCTGCCCTAGTGCCACTCAGGGTGCTTTGAGTGCATTCTTGACCCTGGGGATACCCTGGTTCTAACCCCAGAAAACCAACTCCCAAACCTAAGTACTTACTGTTAAGTCGGTAACATTGCTTTCTCCCATAGGACTGCATTGAACTGCTTTCATGTGAACAGTGTGGCGTTGGTTTGTATGAAACCTCAAAAAACTTCAAATATACCAAAACTGATTTACTTACCTTTCCTCTAGGAAATGTCCCAGTGTGATATCTAGGCATATCACACTGAGTAGAGGAAGTAACTTAAAAAGTAATCTGAAAAGTAACTTGAAAAGTAGTCTGAAAATTAACTGAAAAGTAATTCAAACTCTTTTACAAACAAATGACTTACCTGTAACCAATCCAATTGCATTCAACTGCATTTAAACTGTATATAGACTGCATAATACTTGCACCAGGCCTGGCTTGGTTCTAGAAAATAAAATACAAACAAATTGGTCTGAGTTCAATAAATGCTTAACACTACCTTCTGATAAAGCCTTACTGCTTGCCACACTACCACAAATAGAGAGTAAGGTACTATCTATGTTTACCTCTGCCTACCTTTGGGGTTCCACTGACTCTGTGCATACTATACCTTACTTTGGTATAGTATATACAGAGCCAGCTTCATACAGTTCCATATCATACTTTACCAGCAGTAATCCAGTTTTCTAGCACCTTTTAGAATATTTGTTTTGATTATACAGATGAGCTTCTAACATTACATATATCCGTGTATGAATTTGAGCTTCTCATTCGTGTTTTCAGAAAGCGTTCCATGTTAAATGTATACCTATATGTTAATTGATTATCAGCTTCAAAGTGAAAACCAGATGTCAGAAGTCAGCAAACTTCAGACCCAATGATTTTGACGCCAGAGATTCTGGACCCAGACTATCAGTGGAGTATAGGTGGGTATGGGAAGATAATTGTTACCTTAAATTGGAAAATTATTAGATCAATTGAAAGAAGCTTCTTTTTTCACATGAGATTTAGAGGAATTTATCATTTAGTAATCATCCATAGAGATAAGCATAATTTCAAACAAGATCTGTCCACTTTTCATATAAGGTTATATGCCTTTTGGCGTATCTAATGCATAAGCAAAAAAGTAATTCATTGGGACAGATTTACTATGATTTTGTGTCTGGTTGCATTATGTTTGTTGTGAAGCCCAGATGCAAAATCATTTTTGGCTTTACTAAGCCAAACAAAACCACTTTGTGTGGCTTTGTAAAGGCATAACGAGGAGTAATAGGCTTATTTTTCCATCTTACTTTCTCTTTTCTGGGTGCTGCGTCCTGCACATATAGAGGAATATGTGGAGTTTATTAGGTGATAACCTTAGAATCAGGATCCCTCATGTATCCACAGTGTCAGGACATACATACCTAAAGGCTGATCTTCCCTGTATCACCCGGATAATAGCACTGATCACCCGATACTGCTATGCAACCTCAGCTAGCAACCGCAGCTGGGTGGGGTTCAGCAGCTGTACCTCCTTTGCCAGATTCTTGGATTTGGCTTTGGGAGTAATAGAGCAGAGAAAATGATTGGGAAATCAGGGGAGAAGAGACAAATTAGAGGGAAGGTGGTCCAGGGTGGTAAAGGACAGGGAGAGGACGAGCACAGCAGGCAATACGTGGCCTGAGGAAATTGAAGAAGTCTGGAGTGAAGAGATGAAGGCAAGAGAAGTAGTTGAATGGAATGTACCCAAGGATCAGATTGATTCGTTAATTTTCATCCATCATGTTTTGGCTAAATTAGTGATTCTATCTGAGAGGCGTCTGTGTGTCAAGAAATGATAATGTAGTTTGCTATGCCCCATGAGTTCAAACGTCACTTCAAGGATTGGAACCAAAGAGTGTAAATTGCATATAGCATTGCTTTTGTTCACCATATATATGTATAAGTATGCATGTATGATGTATGTTTGTATGTAAGTATGTATATGAGTGGATAAGAGATTTGGGCTTCGGTAGAGTTACCTTTCTCCACCATGTGCACAGCACTGAAGTCATCTAACTGCCTAAACTCTACCACTTCAGCTGTACATCCATTTTCTCTCACCAACCATTCAGAAAAAGTTAACTTAAACAAACCACAGCCATAGGCACAAAATACTCAATCAAAGCCATATAGTCAGGAAAGAAATGTCAGAACCCCTTTCAAGGGCATCAGGACAAGCAGGAGCTACTCTACTAGGCCCAACTGTGGGGATTAAGGCCTTTTATTCCTGATGTCTCAGGACCCGACCTACTATGGGCCCTGAGCAACTGAGCCAATTACCCCTTCAGGTCTTGACTCTCAGTGGTAGTGCAGATCAAGCAGTCCGAGGCTTCTTGGCTGAAAACTCAAAATAGGTTCAGCAGCTGCAATAAATGATTGTTTGGACAAATACTTGTTTTTATGCAAAAGGAGTATTTATATATGAGCACACATAACACACACAGTCCTCTAAGGTCAGGACTCTAGCTTTTTAAGAGACAAATTCCTGAGTCTCACTCCCTCTCTCTAGTGGTAGTGGTTAGTCCTCATTCACTATAGGGGACATACAGGTTAAGCCCCACTAGTAGTCTGAGTTGCAGGAGTTCCACTCCGACTCTTTATTAAAGTAAAAAACGTTCCACAGCCAAAGCCATAAATGGATGGCAAGCTTACCCAGGGGCGTCTGGCCTGAAAATCAGTTGTATCTGTACCAGGAGGACCTGCATAACTAGAGTCTCAAGTGTGTGTCCTTAGCACGCTGCAGCAGCTCTTCTCCAGTAAGTGCTTCACATACAGCCCGGGAGGGGCAGCGGTCAGGAGTCCTTGAGTTCCACACACATGGTCCCGCTGAGGCAGCAGCCAAGGAGTCTTCGATTCTCCTCTGATGCTGGTACGATTCGTAGGATCCTGCCCACAGGTGGGGTGGATGCAATGCTCCTGGTGGTGGTCTTCAGTTGGAGCTTAGGTCAGCTCAGCACCACAGCATCCTCCTCCTCACAACGATAGTCTTGACCAGACCATCCTATTTGCCTTGTCAGAAATTACCCCTCTGGCACACAGGGTCACCATCCTTATTCTGCTTCACAGTGGCCCCCCTTGCATGGGGCGCCACTGACTTCACTCTGCATATGGGCTGCGGCCCAACAGGCTTTGCAGCAATTTTCATGGTGGCCTTACCTGGCATACGGGGTCACCGACTTCACTCTGCACATGGTCTACGGCCCAATCAGCACCGTAGCAGTATTCACGGCAGCCCAACCTGGCACATGGGGTCGCTGACTTCACTTTACTTGTGGGGTATGGCCCAATTGGGGCCGCAGTAATTTTAATTGTGGCCTAACCTGTCATACAGGGTCTCCAACTTTACTTCGCACACAGGCTTTGAATAGATCGGTACAGCAACTATGTTCACGGCAGCCTCATCGGGCATATGGAGTTGTCGACTTCAAACCTGCTGATGGGCAAACACCTGATCGGTGCAGAAAAGTGAATGGCTCACTTCACAGTGGCCCTCCTCTGGTATACTATGGTCACCGACTTTAACCAGCATATGGGGAACAACCTGATCACTGCAGCAGCCATCTCCTCACACCTGCTACAGGGGTCTAACTGCCTGGATCACCCACCTGATCTCGCTCCCTACTACACTCTTCTGTTCATCACAGGACGCACTGATCTTGGCAAGCAGGCAGGTGATGTAGTCGTGTAGCTAGACCTACTGCCAACCGGGGCGGACCCTTCGTTTGTGGCAGGTTGAGGTAAGAGCTCGGGTTCGACGCCCGATGGACGGCTTGTTTGGGGGGGGTCTGGCGGCCGATAGACAACGTGGGGGCGGGGGGATGGTGGTAGTCGATGCACATGCCTTGTTAACCTCTGCTGCCATCAAAAACAGTGCTGCCCAGGGCGAACCACCCCCCCCCCCCCACATCTCCTTAGTTAAGCCATGGAGGTGCTGGTACTCCAGGCCCAGGTGGTATTGGATTTCCTGGGTGATGTTCCCTCACCCAGCTGGAAGATTGGCACGTCTTGGCCCTGTCCTAGTCACAGGCGGGAGGTCTGCAGAGCTTCTTCTCCTCATACAGCCCGACTGGCTGCTTCACAGTTGCCAGTTATGGGCTCCTTAAGCTCCTCTTCTTATAGCCCATTTCCAGGCACCCAATATGATTTATAGTCTGAGTCTTTGAAGTTTATGTTGGGAGTCTGCTTCTTTTTGAAGTACCCTCTTCTCTGCCCTTCCTCCAGAAAGCAGTTGACACAGCAGGAAAAATAATAGCCCCACAACACAGACCATGGCAGTGACTAGAGGTTTACAACTGGATGCCAGCTACAGTTATATGCGTATCAAAAGGTTATACTTTTCATGATTCCCTTACCAGCCCCATCTCCTTCCTGAGAAGTGCCCAGGTCCCTTCCCAGTGACCTCTCTCTGAATCAAAGAGGACCCTTTGAAGTATATTGCAGTGCCTGGCTCTCCCTTCCTCCAGTGTGTCCAATCCAGCTCATAGAATTTGAGCAATCCACACATTTGTCTGTGTGGATTCCTCTACCTCCTAGCACTCCTTAGCACTGGGTCTCAAAATAGAACCCAGGTTTTTCGATATATTATACCATTCATAGGCACACATATACCCAGCACCTGTATAACACGCATTCACTGTGCAGCAATACACACCAACTCAATGGAAGTAAGGGTCAGTTAGCCTCACAGCAGCACAACTTTGAATAAGTGAGCCTATATGCCTCACTCCAATATCAACGGTAAAAATTATAGTCACTCCTACAGACAATTCATGGTATGCTGCCACCGGTGCGCTCATTCTGCTTAACGTCTGCCGAAGGCAGTAGCATTTCACCACCATGTGGGCGTACTGTGGGCGCACTCCCAGTCCAAAAAGACCTTAATCTGTGAGACAGGTATATGTTATGGTGCACATGCATGATATCTATTCTGCCATAACAAAAAAATCCCCATCAGGGTCAATACATCATTATAGTTGGGGCACTCAGGTCAGGGGTGCACGTCTGTCACTATGAGAGGGACTTTTCCATCCCAACAGAAGCCTCCAAATTGAAGAGCTACCATAATCCTAGAACTGGGCAACCATCCTCATCAGAAGTATAAAATAAATGGCCAAGCTCTTCAGCTCACACATCAATACACCTACTGACTAACTGCTCTATAATGATCAATAACAGGATATAGTGAGCCACTATCAAAGATAACACATCACTAAATGATATAGTAGTCCAAGGGCCAGTTGAAATCCCACTTTAGGTGTGGGGGGAGAGGAGAATATCTATGTAAGATCACCCAAAATGTTTCACGGTGTGCAGAGCTGCTAAGGCAGCTGTTCTTGCTGCTGTTATCAAAGGCAAACTTAGAGGTATTGTTATGGCAAGGAGACACTGTAAGGCAGCCCTCGCGAAATGCAAGAGTAGTTGGGAGATAGCCTAATGGAATGATCTCACAGATTCCCTTGCTAAAGGAAATTCAAAGGGATTCTGGAAACGTATAGCTAATGGAAATCGCATCATCGACAATCACTTAGAAGCAGTGGTCAAAACAGACGCATGGGTTGCCCACTTCTCTGGTCTGTATAGCAAGCGGTCTAGCAACATCCTGCCCCTTGGTGAATGTTCTATGGAATCCAGTGTTCCACCCTATGATGAAGCAGGGGCTAATAGCCCTGGGGAATTCGAGTTAGCTGAGACAGCACAGGCTCTTCAGCAATTGAGCAGGGAAAAACCCCGGCCCTGACGGCATTCCAGGAGATCTATTTTTATCTCAACCAGAATTGTGGGTCCCGTAATTAATCACACTGCCATTATGAGTGGGAGGGGGGTATATCACCATCCTGGTATGGCGCTACTATTGTCCCCATTTGTAAGAAAGGCAAGAGTGATGCCCCCTCCAACTATAGGCTGATTTGCCTTATTGACAATAGCCAAACTATCTTTTGCAGACAGGTGTTGGCTAGACTACACTCATGGATTACTAACAACCATGCCCTTTTGGACAGCCAGGCATGGTTTTGGCATTGGGTCAGCACGGTTGACCAGGTCTTACGCTTCACGACGCTGTGTTGGAAATACATGTTCCTAAAGCGGGACCAACTTTATGTGGCCTTTATGGACTTGAGGCCCGCATTCAATCTAGACTCTAGGAATGGCCTATGGAGGGTCCTGGAGGAATACGGCATCCCAAGAGATCTTCTGAGCATTCTGAGGATCCTGCACCAAGACACATATGCACAAGTCAGGTGGAATACGGGAGGCGACCGCATGAAAAGGATACTGGTAAACCGTGGGGTAGGGCATGGTTATGTCTTAGCTGCTACACTGTTCAGTCTGTATATTAATGGCATGGCTGAATGATTGTGGGCGTGACACTCCTACATTTCCAAATAAAAGAACCCCAATTCTGATGTCTGCAGATGACATTGCTACTTTCCAGAACACCGGTGGGCCTTCAGTCATTACTAAACCACTTTTTCTCCTTCTGCAAGATGCGGGGGTTGGAAATCAACCTCACCAAGTCTAAATTTACAGCTCTGAACCACCATCATTCATTGAGAGCCAGGATGGATGTGGAGGGGACCCGACTGGAGCAAGTTAACCACTTTGAATTTTTGGGATAAGGTTAGCTGACAATTTGTCATGGGACCCCCAAATAGCAAAAGGCAGAGCCATTCTACACCAAAGGTGAACTGCAATGGTGAGGCAATATAAGGCCACCCATAGTGGTGGAATCACACTGGCCCTAGAAGTCTACAGGGCAACTTCAGTAGTGGGGGCTTTACACAGAGTAGAGATTTGTGGCTACGCTTATCTGACCCCCGTAGTTCAAACTGAAAATAAGTTCATTCAGTCACAACTCTCTTTAACATCAGGTGCTCCCTTGCTACCCATCCGCATTGATATGGCAATGAGCAAGGTGCACCTGTCAGCTCTTTTGAAACCTCTCCTTTATTGGGTAGGTCCATAGACCACACAAGAGCTGGCAACCTCCAGAGACTCATTAGCAGAATTAATTTCCCATATAAAAACATTTGTACTCCATGGCTTAGATAGATCAAGCATCAATGTGCTGCCATCAAAATGGAGGATATATGGCATTTTCCATCTTAAATGACTAAAACCACTGCCACCAAAATAAAGTATCTCTTCTGGGAGGCAATACTGGTGTGGTATCTGAGTCATGGATGGTGATGTCATGCCTAGGAAGACCTTGGAAACATGTATATGTCAGACTAGAATATTGTGAGGTGGAGGGGAACAGTTTGCCAAAGAAGCTGTTGGGAGCTGGCTAGGAATGTTCTCCTTATGCTGGAATAAACTACCTTCTCCTCCAACAATCCTGCTGTGGACTATTTCATGTCATCTCTGCCGGAGGAGATTAGTACAACTGCTTAGATTTTGGAATGATGTAAAAGGGGGGAGCTTCCCAGAAAAAATCCTCCAAATCAAGGGGCAGATTTATGTTGGACTTGCACCACGTTTGCGTGACGTAGCGGCGGCGTAAACGTGGCGCAACCTTGCGACCCATTTACAACATGAAGCATCTAGGCAGATGCGTCACGCTGTAAAGCCCTGCGCCACATGTGGGCGTTCCGGCGCAGGGTGGGCGTTCCGGGCAGGTGCGCCTCGCAAAAGTGGCTGAGTGAAATCTACAAGATTTCACTCAGTCACTTTTAGGCCAATGCTGCGTCAAAACCCTGCGCCTGCTTGAAGCAGATGTAAGGCTTGTCGCAGCATTGGACAGATAGGGCACACCCGAGCCTTGCTGGAGCTGCGTCGCGCTTGTGACGCAACTCCAGCAATGCGCCACCTTTATGGCACAGATGCGTCACGCATGTGTGCCGTTTTTGCCCCATGATGCGCTGCATTGTAAATGCGGTGCACCATGGGTGGCGGAGCTGCGGCGCACAATAACTGCCGCATCCCTGGGGATGCGCCAGTTATTGTAAATATGCCCCCAAATGTTTAAGCCATATTTAATCAGGATCAAACCATCTCAAGTCAAGAGCCTGTACATCAAATTCAGGATATTCGCCCTGCCGCTAAGAACATTGATGGGCAGATGGGGCAAAAGTACATTGACAACTTGAGGTTCCGTGACGATCGTAAGTGGTGTTTTTGACTCGCACGAATATGGTCGAGTCTGGTATCTATGAACCGCAAATGACGAGTTTAGTGGGTGTACGCAGTTTCGCTGTACTATCCTAAACCGTTCGTCTGTTTCGTGGGTTTCTATATCTGTACCCACGGGTTCCATCTTAGATACGGCATCCATTTTGTCTCTTGCCCTCAAGTAGCCAGCGAACGGACGCTGTCCGCTTCGCGACCCTGGGATTCCCAAGACTCTTGCGGAAGACACGTTTCCTTTGAAAGTGTCTTTATGATGAGGGGGATGATACTGTAAGGCAGATGGCCCCGCTCGAGGCTCATCTTGCCGTGCCGGTCTATTGTCTTAGCCGTGCATCTCATTAGGCGCGTCCCTTTGATGCTTGCAACTCGTGTTTCCCGATACCACCTCTTTTACACCCTTTCCGATCTCCCCACTGTTTCTGTCTTCCTCTACACCTGTTCCTGTTCCTTCTTCGATCTGTTTATTGCTGATTGGAATGTACAAATGGTGGGAAGATGGGTTTTTACAGTTGGGAACCACCAAATGTTTCCGTACTTATGTTCCGGGCCCTGAAAGCATGAAAGCAACCTCCTTGTGGTTTATTATGGGAACCAAGTTGTAAACCTTTGTGTACCATGTTAACCTATGAGAGAAATGTGTATAAAAGGAGCGACCCACATTAACAATTTGAAGCAGTCTTCCAGAACTTACACGTGTTGTACTTCTCGTGGCTTCTGTTTTCCCTGCAGTAATAAACCTCGAATCTTTGACGCCGAAGGAAGTGTCCCGTGTCTCTGTCATTTGGTACGCCGGAACAGGTTACCCACGAAGGTTTCAGGTGTTGTCCCCTGGCACCGCTGGGTCTTAATAAAACCCAGTCCTTCAGTTGGCGCCCAACGTGGGGCTGCATCAGTGGTACCGGTCCAAGCCCGACGATCGTGAGGAACTTCGTGTGAAATCTCCGAGGGAAGGTGCACCCCGCTTCATCGATCCTGTTATCGAAACAAGTGGCCCGACAACTTTTCCCGCGAAGATTCCCACCTCCTGACGGCTGCGACGGACTGCTGCCCTGACTGTAGACCTGTTTTGGCGCCTGGCGTAGACCTTGGTACAGCGAGACGATTGACGGGCCTTCCTGGTGACGCCATCGATCTTTGAGTTAAGTATTTGTGGGTCGCTCCCAGAGTCCTTAGTTGTGTGTGCTTAGTTGTTGCATGGTTCCATTGCATTTGTGGTTCTTAGTACTTGGTTCTTTGTTGTAATATTTGACGTCTGCAGTCGCCAAAAACCGAGGGTTTTTGCTCTTTGCTGGGACTTGGTAAATCCCGTAACCCTTGAAGTTTGTGAAACTTGGCTAGTGTGCAAGATGCCTGGTCGTAGTACTTTGTTCAGTTGTTTTGGCCGTTGTGGTGCGGATTCCCGATTGGAGGACTCGTGTCCGATACCTCCGGTTGGAACTCCAACTTACGAATTGTATAGCAAACATGGGTTGGGTCCGATTACCTTTAATGAATATTGGATTCGCTACACCAGAAAAGACGGTGTCCTTAGTTGGCCACCTCATGGTAGTTTTGAGACCCCAATCTTAGATAACCTCGAGGCTAAATTGTTTAAGAAAAAGTCAAGGCCGGCCATGTTTGATGCCTCTCGGTTGTGGCGTAAAGAAGCCAAACAGAAAGAAATCAGACAGACAAAACGTAATCAGAGAGATGGAGTTGCTACTATCGTAAAGAAAGCACAACAGTTTCAGCGAGATAAGGAGGAAAAGGAAAAGGAAGTTTTCGATAGGCTTCAGCGTATGTCTATAGATAAATGTTACCCCGCTTTGCCAACGGAGTCGGATAGGAAGGAAGAATCAGTTGAGGACCCTCTAATGTCCTATCTTTTGAAATCACCACCTCCGTATGTACAGGGTACCGCAGTTCCTGTGGTTCCCCCTGTACCTGCTCTTGTGCCTGCTCCTCAACCTGTTCCTCAACCTGTACCCGTTCTTCCGATTGTTCCCGCTCCCTTGCCTACTGCCATTCCTACTGCTCCACCGCTTGTACTTCCTCATACTCCTGCTCCCGCCGCTTCTCCTGTTCTACTTACTCCTGTTGTTTCGTCTGTTTCTAACTCTTCTCTTGTTAATCCTCTATGTTATACTTCTCCATCTACTCGACGTCGTACCCCCTCTGTTGCTGCTAACTTTTTCAATTCTCTTGGACCGATTCTTGAGTCCGCTGGTTCGGACGGTCCCCAAAGACGTAGTCAGCTTCCCGGTAATCGGGAACGTGCTGCATTGTATAATATGGCGATGGGTTGGATGAGATACCCTCTTAGAAATCCTCCACGTGTGGTGCTTGACACATTCTGTCAATTCAATATACCGACACAAAGATACGTTTTTGAGGAAATGTGTAAGGTTTTACGTGATCAAATATCGGCAGATGCATCTGACGATGTATTGACTGCGTTGACCAATCTACAGCTTCAGTTTTCGAGCGGAATGATAGTCGATTCAAATGTTCGACGCGCTGTTGAGCAGCTGTTATCTTTTCGTCCTTCTATAATGCCGAGAGCATTGTTTGTAGAAGACATTGAGGGACCACTAGAAGCACCTGGTCAGTTTCCCATGCGTGAAGTTCCACCAGTGTGGATGGCGGGTAACCCTGGTGCTCAACCCCCGATCTTGCCGCATTTCCAGAGAGTATGGATACATCTCCCGTGGAAACGATCGGAAGTTCTCCAGGTGAAGCAATCTTTGCCTGACCCTTGCAAAAATCCTGCAGGGTATTATAAAGAGTTGTCGCAGCTCGAAGACGCTACGATAATGAATCTTGCCGATATTGATATGCTGTTTGGCAATGTCGTACCGCAACCGGTATGGACAAAGATTCGTCAAGAAAACCATGCGGCAGAATTGGGTGGTGATTGGGGTGCTCTTGTAGCGGCAGACACACGACAAGTTGGTGGGGCTAAACCTGAACAGCTCATTACGGCTTTGCCTCAGAGAATTATCGCTCTGATGAAAACGCTTATGCCAGCTATGAAGGTAAATTGGGACAAGTTGTCCGCTTGCAAACAAAAGAAGGATGAGAGCGTCTCCGATTTCTTTACGAGATTTGAGGAGGCTTTCATTGACCATAGTGGTCAGGATATGGGTACCGAAGGTGGTCAGAGGTTGTTTGTGGACAAATTTGTTTCAAATTTACTGCCCGACTTAAGCAACAAATTGCGAAATTCTGAAAGTGCGTGGGCTGTTTCTACTTCTGCTCAAATATTGGCTACGGCTCAATATTATGAGAATAGGGAGAAAGAGGAGAACGATCGTGCTGATAAGAAGACGAAAGAGCTTAAAACTAAAGTGTTGTTACAGCAAGCGTATCCTCCGCGTTCGAATCAGAATGATTCGCAGCAACGTAATCGATCACAGTCGCAATCTAATAGGTCACAATCACGAAATGATTCCTCATCGCAGAGATCATCATTAGGGTACAATCAGTGTGCCTATTGTAGACAGGAGGGTCATTTGAAATTCGATTGTCCGGTTCTCAATGAGCGTAATAGTGGTAATTCGTCTAGAGTAGGTCGTGGTGGTTCTCAACAGACATCACGTGGTAGAGGTCGCGGTGCTCAGAACGATCGTTCCACTAACACTTCTGACTCCAATAATTGTTTTGATCAGCGTGGATCGTCACAAGGGCGATCTGCTCAGTATAATGTGGACGATTATTACGTCGATCAGGATGCTGATGACGGTAATTACTAGGACAGCCATAGACAAGGAGAGGGAGTAGTATCAGTTCCGGTCGATCAGAGAGGGCCTTACGTCGCAGTTGCCACCTCGGGCGTCGTTGAGCCTTTTCTGTTGGACACTGGTGCAGCGAAAAGTTCTATAAAGCATTCAAAACTCCCTGGCGCACCTTTGTCTGGCTTAACAAATGTTTCCGTTGGATTCTCTGGCGCCCCTGTTAGCAATCCGGTTTCGCGCCCTTTGCCCCTTACAATTGGGCCACGCAAGCTGGAAGCTCCGTTGATTTTGACCACTGGGTGTGGTGAAAATCTTTTGGGTTTGGATTTGCTAAAACGTCTGTATGCGACTTTGTATTGTTCTCCTGCGGGAGTGAAGCTTACGTTGGGTGAGAGAGTTGTCTCTCCAATGTATTTGTCTCTCGACAAGCTTCCACCGGAATTGAGTTCTCTTCCTGCATCTTTGTGGGCAACAGGTCCCAATGATGTGGGCCTGCTTGATATCTCCCCTTATGTTGTTCACCTAAAATCTAATGTACGACTGCCACGTATTCCCCAGTATCGTATCTCCCTTGATGGTGAGCGAGCGCTGTTAGCGATCATCTATGATTTGATCGAGAAAGATGTTATCGAGGAGACTCGGGGAAACGTGTGCAATAGTCCTGTACTGCCCATCTTAAAACGCACGGATCCATCAAAACCGCCTGTTTATCGTTTTGTTATCGATTTACGGGAGGTAAATAAAATTGTGATTCCTCAGTTCCCTGTTGTGCCTGACATCACGGCGCTACTGACTCTGATTCCAGCCTCGGCATCCTGGTTTTCAGTGATCGATCTGAAGAATGCGTTCTTCAGCATCCCGATTGCTGAAGAAAGCAGAGACCTTTTCGGTTTCTCTCTTGGTGGTCGCAGCTTCCGGTTTAAACGTGCTCCTCAGGGCTACTGTGAAAGTCCATCTATATACAGTCAAGCTTTGAAGGGCCAACTTGATGCGTTTGTATTGCCGGCTGGTGCGGCGTTGATCCAATACGTCGACGACTTATTGGTGGCTGCAGATACTCAGGACATTTGCAAAATTGCTACGGTATCGTTGTTGCAACATCTCTGTGACTTACATCACAAGGTGTCTCCTTCTAAACTTCAATATTGTTGTCAAGAAGTAACCTATCTAGGTCACTTATTGTCAAAGGAGGGAAGAAGGTTGACCCCAGAGAGAATTGCAGCGATTGCCCGAATGACTGTGCCAACGACTCAGAGAGATGTGCGTGCCTTTTTAGGTATCACGTCATACTGCAGGCAATGGATTCCAAATTTTTCATTGCTAGCGAAACCATTGGTGGCTCTTACGTGCAAGGATGTTCCGACTCCTTTACCATGGACGGAAGAATGTCAGAAAAGTTTTTCTGAATTGCGTGACGCGTTGTGTTCGGCTCCTGTGTTAGGTACCCCTGACTACAGTAAGCCATTTACACTGTATGTTCACGAGAGAGAAGGTTGTGCGTTGAGTGTCCTAACGCAACCTTTTGGCGGTAAGCAGCGTCCATGCGCATATTTTACCTCGACCTTGGACCCGGTAGCTAGAGCATTGCCGAGTTGTTTGAGAGCAACTGCGGCAGCTGCGGTGTCCATCCGACAATCAGCAGGATTGGTCATGGATAATATGCTTACGGTGATGGTTCCGCATGCAGTTGACACTCTTTTGAATCGTACGAAAACTCAGCACTTGACGAGTGCAAGATTGTCTGGGTACGAGTTGACGCTTTTGGCGAGTCATATTCAGATAAAACGTTGTAATGTCTTGAACCCGGCAACTTTGTTGCCCATTAGTATGGAGTCAGATGAAGTAACCCCTCATGACTGTTACTTGCGGACTGAGGAGGAAACAAAAGGTCGTGTGGACCTTAAAAACACTCCCTTGGAAGATCCCGATGGGACCTTGTATGTGGATGGTTCGTGTTTTAAATTACCGAATGGTGATGTAACGACCGCGTATGCTGTGGTAACTTTGAATACTGTTGTAGAAGCTGCGAGATTGAATCAGAACTCTGCCCAAGCTGCAGAGCTGATCGCCTTGACTAGAGCGTGTGTGTTGTCGAAAGGGAAACGGGTGAATGTGTTTACCGACAGCCAATATGCCTTTGGCGTCGCTCATAGCTTTGGACGATTGTGGAGAGAGAGAGGTTTTATGACATCGCATGGCACTAAGATTCAGCATGGACAATTTGTAAATGATCTTTTGGATGCACTTACGTTACCTAAGCAGGTGGCGATTGTTAAATGTAGTGCGCATCGTAAGGTGACGGATGATGTTGGTCGTGGTAATGCGTTTGCGGATGAGACTGCTAAGGAGACTGCCCAGAACCTTAGCACTAGAATGTATGTGACGAGTTCGGTTAGGTGGCCTACAGAGACTAGTATGTGCGAGGATACCATCGAGAGCGTGAGATCGATACAGAACGAGGCCACTGAGACTGAAAAGATGAAGTGGAAAGAGAGTACGGGAAAGTTGGATGCGAATGGTTGTTGGATTGATTTGTCGGAGCATAAGAGATGGATGTTGCCAGATGCGTATGTGCTAGCTGTTGTGACGATGGCACACAGGTTAGTACATATTAGTGCGAAAGGTATTTGTAAATTGTTGTCCCCTGTGTGGAAGAATGATGGTATCACGAAGTGTGCTGAGAGATTGGTGAAGAATTGCATGATATGTATGATGTACAACCCTGGTAAAGGAACCCCTACACCTCCTGGCCATTTTGCTCCCCCTTCATATCCTTTTGAAGTGATTCAGCTAGACTTCATCCATATGGAGCGATGCAATAACCTGAAATACGTTTTAGTTGTGGTTTGCGCATTCTCCCGATGGATCGAAGCCTACCCTCTTAAAGACAACACAGCTTTGTCCACTGCGAAAGTACTACTGAAGGAATACTTTCCTCGGTATGGAATGCCTCGGATTGTATGGTTGGATAATGGAAGTAAGTTTGTAGGGAGTGTGATGAAGAATGTGTGTAAGGGCCTTGGAATTATTCAGAAATTCCATAGCGCCAATCATCCCCAGTCAGCAGGTTTGGTTGAAGGGTATAATGGCACCCTTAAACTCAAACTAGCTAAGATTCAGGCCACGACTGGTCTTTCGTGGCCTGACGCTTTGCCTCTAGCTTTGTTGTCAACAAGGGCGACAGTACACTCCCGAGTAGGGCTCAGTCCCTATGAAATAGTGTTCGGCCGTCCTGCGAATGTTTGGGGGGTCCCTAGACCGAGTGTGTTTTCTGATCTTGAGTACCCAATGTTGATCGATTATCTTCATGATCTGACTGCTAAACTGAGGTTAATTCACCAACAGGTCTTTGAAGCACTGCCGACGCAGACGGAGGGTCCAGACCACCAGCTCCAGCCCGGAGACTGGGTGGTGACGAGGAACTTCGGAAGAAAAAGAAACCTCGAGCCTCGTTTTACTGGACCCTTCCAGGTCCTCCTTGCCACGAGAACTGCTGTCCGTTTGGAAGGCCGGAAGAACTGGGTGTATGCCACCCATACTAAAAAGGTACCTATACCTTTACCGGCGGACTCGTGGGTGAGGAAAGGCATTGCTTCATCTGAAACGGAGAAATTGCAGACCTTTGTACCTTTTAGCGACGCCGAACCTGTTGGAGAATCCTCAGCGCAGCAGAACGACATTGTTGAACATTTGTCACCCCAAAGCTCAAGATCCGGAAATTTGACTGATCAGCAGAACTCTGTTCCCTCATCGGACTCATTGTTTGACGAACAGACACGTCCTGGAAAGAGCCGATACTTTTTGCGATCCAACACCAAAGACTAATAAAAATTGCTTTTATTGCTCGACATTCACGTTACCCCATTGCTATGATCAGTCCAAACACTCGTATAACTGTTTCTTGTAAACTTTGAGTTTTTTCCACATCTGTGTTTTTGCTTCCACAGCTGAGAGACTTTTTGTATATATCTGTGAATAAGATACCTTGCATCCAGGTGTACCGTAGGGCCGCGCGTGTACTTCCTTCTGGTTAGTAGGTCTTGACACTAGGTCAAAGGCCGTCGGTTCCTGGGAACTCCTAGGGATTGACTACTGCTACACAGAACGAAGTGCGTCAAGAAACGTTGCGGACGGTCTTAGGGGATGGCGTTTTCAAAGTTTGTGGACTTGGAAAAAGCTCAGGCGCAAAGATTCAGACTGCAACAAATTACCCGTACCAAATGCTTTATGTTTCAGGTGTTCCTACTGTTTTTAATTGTTTCTTCATTATTGGTGGGTGGGGTGTATTATCTGATACTGACGTTTTTGCCTACTGCCTCACCTACCCCTTCTCCTGAACCTAAAACTACCTCCACTGTTTCTCCTCATTCTTTCCACATCTTACCACTACACGAGCAGGCTAGACGTGCAGAATTCAGAAATAATTCCTTTATTCAGCTCCTTCATCAGCATCAGTTAGTGGTGAATACTACTAATTGCTGGGTGTGTGGGTTAATGCCACATACCACGGATAAGGGAATTCCATATCTGGTCCTTCCTTATAGTTCCCAGGGTTCAGCTCGAGCATTCCAAACTATGTTTCGAAGCGCACTAGATTCCTACCCCAATCGAGAGCCACGTCCTCCCCACTTTGGTCCTGGTCCGTATCACAAGCCTTTGGCTATAGCGATTGCGGACTTAGATAGGGATATCTATGAGCCGTTGCTTATCCCAGAGGAAGAGGTGCAAGCCTATAGGGACCTGAGTGAGGCTGAGTATAGTGCGCTCGTGGGTGAAAAACAGCTCAGAAGCTCGCCTCCGATATGGATCGTACCCCACCTTGGTAATCTCTGTCTGCTAGGTCGTGGCCGAAGATCGAGAGCTCGTCTTGGAGAGAGCGCTTGCTCCGAGACTTATATCTTGCCGATGCTCTCTTCCCCTGTGTTTCTGGCTGCCAAGGGTACATACTTCGTCTGTCATGATCGTGCGTATACGTGGTTGCCCTCTGACTTTGTGGGCTCATGTTATATCGCAAATCTGTTACCTCCGACGTTTACTGTTGATGCAGACTATCACAAGACTAGAATTGTGAGAGGCGTGATTAGCGAAGAGGACACTGCCGGTCAAGAGGCAGGAGACTTTTTCAAGGGTTTCTTTCCGTTTTGGGGGCCTATGGTCAATAGTAGGAACCTGAGACAGTTGACTCGAGTGGTGGAATCGACAGCTAATATCACTGCCAGTGCCCTTGGTAATATCACCACAGAACTTCAGGCGGATAGGCTTATGACGTTACAAAACCGTATGGTTTTAGACGTTGTTTTAGCAGATCGAGGTGGAGTATGTAAGGTGATCCATTCGAGCTGCTGTATTTTCATTCCAGACAACGCTCCGACTGTCTATCAAGCCATCTCAAAGTTGCATAAGATCTCTGAGTCCATACACGTGGACGTAGGGGATTGGACGCTACTTGGGTGGTTTTGGGGCCTAATGTCGACTTGGGGTTGGAAGATTCTGATGATCGTCGGAGTTGTTGCAGCGTTTCTGTTCACGTGTTGCCTTTGCGTGCAGTGTGGTCCTGCCTTATGTGGCCTCTGTGCTACAACGTGTATGAGACAGCCACCTGTTACCAAAGGAGCTCAGATGGATAGAGTTATGTTGCAGCAACATCTAGATGGTTTGATGAATATTGAATATGACTCTGACTAGTGCTTGCCTACATGAGGGCAAAAGGAGCGTCTGAGGTTCCGTGACGATCGTAAGTGGTGTTTTTGACTCGCACGAATATGGTCGAGTCTGGTATCTATGAACCGCAAATGACGAGTTTAGCGGGTGTACGCAGTTTCGCTGTACTATCCTAAACCGTTCGTCTGTTTCGTGGGTTTCTATATCTGTACCCACGGGTTCCATCTTAGATATGGCATCCATTTTGTCTCTTGCCCTCAAGTAGCCAGCGAACGGACGCTGTCCGCTTCGCGACCCTGGGATTCCCAAGACTCTTGCGGAAGACACGTTTCCTTTGAAAGTGTCTTTATGATGAGGGGGATGATACTGTAAGGCAGATGGCCCCGCTCGAGGCTCATCTTGCCGTGCCGGTCTATTGTCTTAGCCGTGCATCTCATTAGGCGCGTCCCTTTGATGCTTGCAACTCGTGTTTCCCGATACCACCTCTTTTACACCCTTTCCGATCTCCCCACTGTTTCTGTCTTCCTCTACACCTGTTCCTGTTCCTTCTTCGATCTGTTTATTGCTGATTGGAATGTACAAATGGTGGGAAGATGGGTTTTTACAGTTGGGAACCACCAAATGTTTCCGTACTTATGTTCCGGGCCCTGAAAGCATGAAAGCAACCTCCTTGTGGTTTATTATGGGAACCAAGTTGTAAACCTTTGTGTACCATGTTAACCTATGAGAGAAATGTGTATAAAAGGAGCGACCCACATTAACAATTTGAAGCAGTCTCCCAGAACTTACACGTGTTGTACTTCTCGTGGCTTCTGTTTTCCCTGCAGTAATAAACCTCGAATCTTTGACGCCGAAGGAAGTGTCCCGTGTCTCTGTCATTTGGTACGCCGGAACAGGTTACCCACGAAGGTTTCAGGTGTTGTCCCCTGGCACCGCTGGGTCTTAATAAAACCCAGTCCTTCAAACTCATAACTGCCCCTTCTGCCCATTGATTCCTGAATTGGCAGAACACTTTCTTTTCTTCTGTCCAGGTTACGTCCATCCACGGAGAAAGTGGATGAAGTCGGTGTGCAAGAATATGGTTAAAATGCACTACAGGGAGGCATACAGGCTCCTAAGGTGCAACACGATGGAGCAGATTGTGTTCGCCACCTCTAGGGTCCTCCTTTAGGCGTGGAGACCTAGAGCTAACAGGATAGCCGGTGAGTCTTGACTCCCAGGTGGGGGCTGAGTGCCTCACCCTGAATGGAGCTCTCTCGGCTACCTCTCCCGAAAAGTCTTACACACCCCTGCCGCCCTTACCGTCTCTATCCTAAAGTGTAGCATAATCAATGCCTCCCTTGAATTGTAGTTGTTATTTGGCCCACAGGTTTTATATTCTGAGCCAGGGCTCGAGTCGGGGTACCACTATTTTACCGGTGGGACACTGTCCCCCCTCCAAACAACTGAGCTTCACTCTTTGGCCTCTCTGGGACGAGGAGCTCAGCACCTTTCGTGACATCACTTCCTGTTGTGACGTCACTTCCGGTACAGCATCCCCCCACTTCTTTTTTTACGACTTGTTCCCTGTGCTGAGCACATATTAAGACCCCTCTCCCAATTGTGTGATAACTGGGAATGATGGTGAAACAGCTGAACAAAAACTAATTGAGACTGATAGCATAGGGTATTTGTGGTTCCCCCACTTAGTCAGGTAATTTATAATTTACATGTTCGTGTCTCAGCTCTGTTCGTAGTGATTGATTCATCCCTTGCATTATTTTACGAATGGAAATCAGTGCAAATCACATGGATATGTTTTTAAATAGCATTTGGTAGTGTTATACTGTGAATTTTCAGAACTGGTTATAGTTTTACTTTTTAATCTCTAGCATGGTAATTGTGGTCAGAAAGTATTGCTTAGATTTTAACATAGGACATGGCGGACCTTAATAGGTTTTAGACTATGGTTTTGTCTTGCTTCATTCAGCACTTTACACTGTTAGAAAAAAAATCCTTAGAATGCTCCGAAAATGTTCTTTGCTTTAAATATGATATATGATAACGTGACATATTTTATCTTTGTTTCACGGGTAACTTTTATGGTCGTATGGCCGCAATAAAGTTTTGTACTACTATATACTAGTCTATTTTAACCATGGTAGTCAATGTCCAGAAGGATGCCCTATTAAGCAATAAGAAACGCAAACTACAAAAATGTCATAAGACATTTTTTAATCCAGCCATCAAGAATACCGAATTTTTAGATACCTATATTTGGCAAAATCTTGGCAAGATAAGTTACTAAAGTTCGAATTATCTGCATGCCAGTCAGAAATTAGGGAGCATATTACCAAGCCTGGCGATATTAGATTATCGCCGCTTTAACGGCCGTTTTCGGCTGATAATTATATCGCCCTATTAGCAAGCTGTCGCTAACTGATGTTAGCGACAGCTTTGCGGCGATAGCGAGCGGTTTGGGCCCGCTTTGCATGTCAGCAATATTTATCGCTAATGACATGCAAAGTGGGCGTACGCAACCTGTTAGCGACTAAAAACAGTCGCTAACATCGCTATCGCCTATTATCAACGCAGGCGTAGCAATGGAAATATTTGCGCTTAGAGTGAATATCTCCAAAAGCAAACGCCTGCTCAGACCAGTTCTTAGCCATTATATCCAAAGGGAGGTGGATATTATGGCTAAGACCCTATTGGCGTTAATGCGTGAATATCGTTGATATTCACGGATTTTGCTGCTATCGCGGATATTTTATCGCTTTAGAGATAAAGGTTGCTAATAGCACGTTATCTCTGCGATAATATCCGGCGATGCTTGGCGATAAAAAAAAATTAATAAGTCCATTTAGCAATAAATATCGCTAGTTGTTGGTAATATGCCCCTAGGTCCCTACGTGACAATCACAAAAATCTTTGAAAGACCTTTTTCTGTCAACTTCGATGAACCAAGACCAGTAGCCTTGATTCTTCTGGACATTTTATCTATGATAGGGTAGACTGTAATATTCTGTTACTGAGACTCGAGGTTTGTGCTGGTGCTTCAGGACTGGTCTTCATTTCGATCTGATCATTCCTCTACATTAGGAGTCAAGAAATGTGCATAGGGTCTTCTGAACCATTTACCAGCAAAGAGAAGTGTGAATGACAAGTTGATCCTCCCTTTCGACTCTTCTCTCCAGTATCTATATACCACTTCTAATGTAAATAATTTACTTACAGAGGGTGTAATTCCAAGTGTACGTTGGTGATATCCGTATTTAGATCCATTTGGAGAATGACACTGAGGCTCATGGGTCTGTTGTTAAGTGCCTAGACCATGTCATTCTCTCAATGAAGAACAGCTTCCTTTGCTCAGTGCAAAGGGTCTAAAACATGGAGAAAGATTTTAGGGAGTCTATGGTGCTAAACTTTCTTTTTAAAACCTGTGACCTGAAAGGATATCTCTAATTCATGAACCCCTGAAAAGCAAACTTGTTTGTGGAGTGTTCAAGTCCACATCCATTCAAGGGGTCGTTCAATAAATTCCGAATCTAGTGCCACCGCTTATATCTGACTAGATAATTCTTTCTACTTTATTCTCTTGTCTGAACAAGATGACATTTCAATATTTTATAAATCAATAAATAGTCCGTGTTTCTAGGGAGCACTACACGACCATGCTAATGGTACAAATATACCACACAAATGAACAACATCACATGATATAGTGTGACATAATATTAGGGCCACTGAAAATATGCAATTTTGCAGTCACAGTGTTTACCACTCAGTTATTGACTGGCCGCATGTGACACTTTATCCATAGTCTCCTGCAAAATACTCAAGGCCATATGTAGGATGAAGTGGTGGAGCATGTAGTTAGCCTCCTGGGCTTAACGACACACTCCACCACTTTGGGAAAGCAAAGCTGCATCATATTTACAAGGATGTGGTGCAGCCCTGTGTTTCCCCCTACGATGGCACTAAGTTTCACAACTTAGCGCCAACGCAGGCGCCCTTGCACCAGAGTGCAAGGGTGTCTGTGTGCGGGGGAGGATTGGTTATGTGCAGGAATGTGTCCCTTCTTGTACATAGCCAATCCTAAAATGCCATTTTGTAACTTTCATGTGCCCTGCTTCATGCAGCACACATGAAGGTTACAAAATTGAATTTTTTTTAAAGGTTTGTTTATGTACAGGAAGGGATATCTTTGCATACACAAACAAACCATGGCATTTTGCTTTTACCATGTGTGCTGCACAAGGCAGCACACATGGAAAAAGTAAAAAAAATGAGGAGAAAAAATGCATTTCTCCTCATTTCGCCACCTTAAGACCAGGGTTTTCCTGGTTTTAAATTTGGTTCTGCCCCCTATGTACGCCACCCTTGTACATAGGGGGCAGCATCAAATACAATGCGTGTTGCGATGCAACGCCCACCACAACATCCACTGCCTGCCCCTTTGACGCTAAACATAGCGTGAAAGGGTGCCTTATATACAAGGCAGCGTTAAGCCACGTTAAGTGGCTTAACGCTGCCTTGTACATAAGGCAAGGCCCCTATCGCCATGGGAACGTCACAAAATGTTTCGTTCCCGTGGCGATAGGGGCTTGTACATATGCCCCTCAGTTTAACCCAAAATAATTGTTTGCAGCTCAAACGGTTCAAAACTTACTATGAAAACTGAGACACGTGTAGCCACGAGGGGAATGCCCGTTCTAATAGTTGACTGGTCCCTTTTCTGTTGCTTATTGTGTATTTGGGTGCTAAAATGGTACCAATAAGGTGAAACCTTTGCCCAGACTGTTAAAATGTGAAAAATGACAAAATAAAGAAGGAATAAAATGTGCCACATTGTACCGCTTAATTTGCCTTTTATTGCCTCATAATTTAGTCAGCCCTCCAGCATATTTGGCGCCTGCTGCATAATTTCACTGGCTCTGCAAAATATATAACATAACATATCGATGTGGGTGATTTCCACTGATGTGTTGGAAATTACATCAGATAAATAAAATAAAATACATGTTGTATCTGATGTCACGTGGAATCCGGAGGTGGAAAAAGCCACGTTTTGGCCTTTATCCAGCTCCAATATTATGTCCTGATGTGTCTGCCCATGAGTGCACACTGCTATGGCAATCCTGGGGAGCAGCTGTGGCGGGTGAGAGGAATTATGGTGTAGTCACAGATAAAATACCCTTCCTCAGCATGCGCCCATCTCCTTAAGGCTCTGTCTCCACCTACCTGATTGCTGTGCTCACCTCTCTCGTTCAGAGGGCAGGGGGTGGGGATCGTGCTGACAGCGGCTGTCAGTCAGCTATGTCAGCACGGATTGAGCTTGTCCTGTCAGAGATATGTCTGCACAGATCTGTGGCCAGTGGTGGCTTCAGGGTTCTTCATCCCGCTCAAGCGGAAGGGCCCCAGCTCCCTGGGGACCGCTTTCCCAGTATGAAGAGAGCTTGGAGCATGCAGCTTTACCTAAAGGTATCTTGGGAGCAGTCACATTGTACTTCCCTCCCCACTCCAGGTGAGCACGCTGTGCTAGTGATGACAGAAGAAATGGGGGGGGGGGGGGGTGACGGAACAGCGTGCCACTCTTACTCCCCCACTACATCCCTCACGTCGGTCAGCTGACAAGTGGAGTGAGGGGTGGCCAGGGCTCGAGTCGAGGGTCCACGAGGGTGGACGGCGTCCCCCCACTCTTTTCACAGGGTGGATGCCGTCCCCCCTGCCAAGAAGCTGGGCCCCACAGAAATATGCTGAACGTGTCCCGGTGTAAATTTCAGACACCGGGACAAGTTGAGCAGGTGACGTCATGAGGTCATTTACATACTATCAGTTCCCCCACTTCTTTTTATAGGACTTGTGCCCTGGGGGTGGCGGTCAGGAGTGCAATGTCCATTAGGCTGAAAGGGCTTCAACACTCCCCGTCCCATTATGATCGGTAGCCTGGGCTGAAACTGTGTGTGTGTCTGTCCCAGGGAAAGCCTAGGTGAAGGACGGCTGAGGAGAGCATCAGAATAAACATTTTCTTTTCTCCAACAGACATTTTATCTTGCTGCTTGCAGTGTGCTCAAACGAGGTGAAGGGGGGAGGGATCACAGGGGATTCACAACATCCAGGACAAAAACCCCACAGTGGATATTCTAACTGTGCAAGGCAGTGTGCCTTACTGATCACACTTTTAACACTGGTATGTAAGACTGCACCTGCACTTTAAAGGCAATCTTTACCATCTTCCGTGGTTAAATAAATGCTGAAAAGTGAAGTAAGAGGTTTTTAGTTTTTTAAAATCTAATGGCCATCCAGCAGTCCAGAATGTTCTGTCAATAGCAAGCGGGAATGGGGGGATTTTGTGGATTTGGCTCTAAAAGTGCCAAATGCTGACTAAAATGTAAGGGTAATAGCAACAAGGGGTTTGGCCCTAGGCGGCTGGACAGGGCCCTAGTAAACTAAGAAAAAGAGGTTTTCTTAGCCATCACATTCAAATGCTGCTAAACCAATTTAACAGACTAAAAGCCATCGATTCAATTGAGTACGACTAAAAATATAAGGACATAAAAAAAGGGTGTTGGCAAAATAGGGGTGGATGGATAACAAAAAGGGTCAGTGAGCAGCAATCCCAATCCTCTGGGCAAAACGTTCCTGGCTACCTCAAGTTTTTTATTTGTGCAGTTTTATATACAGCAAGCCCATACTAAGGGCGTCAGCGTGCTTTACATGAGCACCAGATTACATTACACCAAATCAGATTCTCAATTTTAGGCATGGGGATATTAAAGGATTTGCCCAGGATGACAGGATGTTGAGCTGACGCTGGGATTCGAACCCTCGTTGCCCACTTTCTAGGTTGAAAGCTCAGGCTGTTGGCCATATCTCATCAAATTCATATTGGCATCAGTGGCGGCTTGTGAACTTTGAAAGTAGTGAGATGTACTACGTCCCAGCAGTTTACCCCACTACTTTCAAATTTGCCTCACTCAAACTCATTCCCGCTCACATTTAGACCCAGATTAACAACAAATTTGCATTGAGCTTGGCATCACAAAGGGTGACGCAAACCTACGCAAAATGTTTTTTTAATTTACTCTCTAGTGATTTACTTTCCAGTTTGCACTGGAAAGATACCTGAAAGTAAGACAAGGCAGTGCAAATCGCTGCTATGTGTCACTCTGGGTCAAGGGGGCATTCCATGGGCCGTACACTGGCGTTCTCATGAAACCACTCATAATTTGTGACGTAAAACCTTATCTACTTACAATAGCAGACAGCGCCTTGAGTAAAAAAATAAACGCTACTTGAAAGCAGGCATTAAAAAGGAGAATTTTTTTTATTTCTCCTAGCTTTTGCCTTTTCCATGTGTACTGAATTATACAGCACACATCTGAAGTGCGAAAAGTGTTGCAGTCAGTATTTGTCGCACTAGAACCAAATGGCAGTGGTAATAAGGAAATGGTCAGCACCTCTGTTATGTTTGCAATTCGTTTAATTCTTATGTATATAGGCGTGCTCAATGTAAACACTGTGCCACCCAACCAGTGTTGTCCTGTATAGGAAAATAGGATTTTTCATATACTCGTAAAATGAAAAAATTACAATACAGAGCACAACATTAACGAAATTTTCAAACTGACCCTGTCCTCAATTAGATTTACATACAAGTACAACACCAAGGAAAACAAGACAGACAAGATGATACAGTCAAAATGCACAAATTGAATTATATATAACCCTGGCCGTAGTTTGTGTAGTAGCGCTACGCGTTGTTACGCGAAGTGCACTTCACACTATGCAAGCTACGCGAACTGCGTAGAGCAGTAGGGAGAATACTGTTCGCACTGATTACACAGTGCGGTGTGAATGTCCGCACTGTGCAATCATTGCACACGGCATCTTGCACAGTGCAAGTGGTCGTTTCCTGCCGCTCGAGTAGATTTGTACTCGAGCGGCAGCTTTTTCAAAGCAGACTGGTAGATTCTCATTCCCAGCGGTCGCAAGCATGCGCGACCACTCGCAATGAGAAACCTGACCTCCCCACGTTTAGAATCTCGCCGGGAGGTTTATTTTCACGCTCGCGATTGGCAACTTGAGGTTGCTGATCGCGAACGAGGAAAAAGTCTCACTGGGATATTGATTTTGCTCGCTCGCGTTCGGCAACTGGACGTTGAGGACCGCAAATAAACACAAAATGCCCGCAGCGCAGTGTTTTAACTGTGCTACGTTCAATTCAGGTAGTGTGTAGTAGCGCAAACTACGCACGCTCCGCGAAGGTAGCGTAGTCCTACGCCCAGGGTTAATTATATAACCTCTTAATATTGTTTCTCACGTAGTTGTGCAATAGATGCAGACAGCAACGTTTACACCAGTATGTCGTCCAAAACTGTGGCAGGGGTAACGCGTGTACTTGGATGCTTCCTGCTTCTCAAGGAGACACTTCAGCAGTGAAAAAGCATTTTGTATTTTTCACTACTGTTGTGTTACAGCATGGATTTTAAATTCACTGGAAACCTTTTAAAGCATAAAATCACGCAAGGTTACTTTGCCAGTGGCCCCCACCTTTCAAGGGACCCCCTCAGTCTCACCTCTCTGTACCTCTGCATGCAAACCTCGCTGCCTAACCCTACATCTGTCGCATTTTATCAGGGACGGCTTAAGGATTTTTGAGGCTATGGGAAAAGACATCATTGTTTTTTATAAACATTTTTATTGGACGCATTTTCAATCCTAAACGGACAAGGCCGATTTCAAATGAGTGACCTCCATTTAAAAAATGTTGGTAGGCATTACACCGGCCTAACTTAACGGAAAATAAAATTAAAAGATGTTCCAAATAAGGAACCCAAAAATATGTCTTGCCAGAGTCAAACAAAAGTAATTTAAACGACACTGACTGGGTCCTGGGGTAAGGCTCTTTCCTCTCTATAGACTTCTTAGCGGTCACCTGGAACTGCTGAAGGTTGCAGCACTGCACAGCTTTCTTTACAGCAGCAAAGGCAGGTGGTCGTATGACGAAGACTGTGCTGCACGTGCAGTGGAAACTGATTCTGATAGGGCACTGAATGTGGTCACTACGTCCAAGTGCACGTGTATGCACAAAGAAAAGATGAGAAAAATAGATAATGGGGAAGAAAAAGGGAGCAAAATAGTAAAGAGCAAAAGGGGATAGAGACATAGGTGGAGCTGTGAAAGAATGACATGAGAATGAAATAGAAGAAAATTAAAAGACAAGAGGTGATAAGAAGATGTAGGAAAAGAACTGAAACATGAACATAGGACGAGATAGAAACGGTAGAAACATTAAATAGGAAGAAATTGAAATGGTGGAAAGCATAAATGTTGAAAGGTGAAAGAAGACAGAAAGCAGTTAGTATTGCGAATGAAAACTGATTAATGTATGAGGTCAATAATGCGCCTCTTGCAGGGATGTGTGGGTACATTGTATGCGGTAAGTTACAGTCCTAGCCAGGTTAATGCACTACTGCAGAAATATGTGTATTACCCGCTTATCGGTTTCAAATAGTGCACTGACAGTCCACCCTATATTTGTACAAAGTTCCTCAAATAAAGAAAGAACTCTTAAAACTAATATGTTGAAATAGTTACCGCTCAATTGATACATGTGGTGCAGAAGATCACTACAAACTCAGACCACACTGCGCTACGTCAGGCCAACCCAATGTCAGGGTCGTCTTTCAGTCTTGTTTATGAAGCCCTCTGCATCACATCTGTCACTGGTTGTGAGCTAGTCTACAGGTGAGAGCCTGTGGAGCGACATGGGCCTGAAGGCAGAGGTTTTGCTTTCACTGGTGCAGCAGGTAAACTGGCACCCAAGCCCAGAGGCCTGAGGGCCCCCCTGAACACTGACACAGTGGAGAAGTGTGGCTCACCGGTTAGAGACCCAGAAGAAGAGGTCAGCCCAGGACCAGGGTTCCATTCCCGACGCGGCAGGGTACGGAACCTATGTCAGCGAGTTCGTTAAATCTCGCCTCGGTGCCTCTCTAAAGCATGGGTCCCACGCTGAAACTCTGGGCAATAGCTTGCTTAATCTCCACAACGGCCCCCTCGCTGCCAGGGATGCCTGGCTTCACCTTGGGGATGCCCAATAGGGACAATCTCACAGGGAAAGCCAGGACGGCTTCCCCAGCGGTACACAGTGCCAAGAAACCCCGGGGTGAACGTGCGCTCTACAAATTCATACTAACATAACATTATTGGTGTAATTTATAACCCAAACTGCAGCCTTGGTTGCCTATTTCTTTTCCTTGCATTAGGGCCTATGACATACGGGCTACGCTTCTGCCAGTGCATGGGGCCAGTGGGCAGGAGAGGCAGACCCGGGACAGGGAAGATGGGGACGTAGAGGTGGGTGAGACACTTAAAGTCCGAGCCAGGGTCGAGCCAGAGGCCTAGCTCTGACTTAGCTCGAGGTCCTAATGGATCCTTGAGCCTAAAACGAGCCGAGCTTTAATGTGGCCTCTGCCTTCTACCACGCTCTACCATCAAGCACTTGAAATTAAAATCAAAGCATAAACATTTGGGGCATATTTATCAAATGTTCATGCAACGCCACAAGCCACCTTCCTGCTTGAAAGGGAGAGGGCAGAAATGCGCTGTATTTGACATTGTTAGGCATAGGCAGAGAGCATTCCTGCTCTCTGCCTATGCTGGCGCACAATGTGCTGCCTATCGCCAATGCATGCATCCTTACACCATTCTGCAAGGGTGCCCGCGTTGTTGCTAGGATTGTTTTTTTTCATGAAGGGACACCTTTCAGCACAAAAACAATCCTTGGAGGCATTTTCCTCGCTCTATGTAGGTTGCACAATGAAGCACACGCAGAAACAGCAAAAAAGAGAAATAACCATATTTCTCCTCGTTATGCCTTGTCTGGGAAGGTACAGCATTTTGACCCATTTGCAGGTTTACTACCACTAATGATGAATCTGGGAATGCGCCAAAATTCATGGGTCGATGCGCAAGAGCACACACCCGACACCCATGTAACGCCTCCCGGGGGTAGGATAACGCTCCTCGTTTACCAAGCCACGCAGGGTCACACAAGGTTGCTTTGCGTCGCTTGGTAAATATCATTCAAGGTTTTGCGTCCCCCTTGCGAGGTGCAAGGGCGAAGCAAATCCATGATACATAAGGTACTTGTTGTTGAAAGGCAAGAAAAGGTAACCATCTAATGGGTGAATTGCATAATGTGAAACCAGAAAACCTGGGGCCAATTCTGGGGCCTCATTTATGAAAAGTGACGCATCGCTGCGGGAAAACAGCGATGCGTCACTTTTCATTGCGCCCTCCTTGCGACCCCATTGATGCGTCATATTTACTATATGACGCATCATTGCGCAAGGACTTACAGATACGTCAGTATTTCTGACGTATCTGTAAGCGCAAAAGTGACACAACTCCAGCAATGCGTCCTTTCGGGTTTGCGCCAGTCTTACGTCTGCTGTGAGGCAGGCGCAAGATTTTGACGCAACGGCGTCCTAGAAGTGACGCAGTGAAATCTCATAGATTTCACTGCGTCACTTCTACGACCTTTCTTTCGTCACTACGCCCCCCCTTGCATACATTATACCTGGCGCAGGTATAATGTGGCGCAGGGGTTTACAAAGTGATGCATCTACCCAGATGCGTCACTTTGTAAATATGGCGCAACACAAGGCACATTTTTTACGCCACTGGTGCGTCACAAAAAGTGACGCACCGGCGGCGTAAAAAGGACGCATAGCCTCATAAATGAGGCCCCTGGCATCCCTGCTTGACCAAATTGCCTGATCCTAGGCAAATATTTTATTTTACAGAGCCTCCTATTTTTCTTCTTTATTACATATCAGATAACCTTTAATACGTGCGTTCATGCTCGGCAATGTACAATAATAAACTGATCTATTTAATTGAAACCCTTCTGCATGTTATGCCTATTTTACACTATCATATCTTCACATGATGTCTGTTGCATAATTTAGATCTGTAACTATTTTCAGGGCTCGGTTTGTGCACCGGCTCCTAGAGCCAGAGCTGAGTCTTGGCTCGGCTCTGACTCAGATCTCCTTGTTAATTTGTTGGCTCGCTCACCTCTACGGGACATTTGAAGTAGGCCAGGTGAAAGGTGAGTTGGGTCAGGTAAAAAAAGAGGGGATTATGAGAAAAGGACACGAGGGCGCTGTTCGTTGAGCAGTCATGTGGGTGAAGGAGGGATTTGAAAGCGGGTTTTAGATGGTGTTTGGAGGAGATGAGTGCTTGACTTTGACGTCTTGCGTGCGACGGAGAACCCGACCAATAGAAATGAGCAGATAATGGTTGGCTGGGGTGAAGTTAACAGAAAAACGACAAGACGTTACCGGACAAGATATTAAAATGGGAAGAACCAGGTAAAACAAGGGAAAGATTGGTAGCAAAAATGCACGAGGGGCTACGTGGAAACGCGGGAAATGTAGGGGCTTAAAAGTAGAGCAAAAAAGATTAAAGGCTCTGATTTTTTTTTTTTTTTAAGAAGGCGAAAGGGTAAAAGCGCATAGAACCAGGGGCCTTATTTATGAAGGCCTTGCGCCACCGGTGCGTCACTTTTTCCCATGTTAAAAGTGACGCACCGGCAGCGCAAGGCCTTCATAAATAAGCCCCCTGGAGTACAGGACAGTACGAGCAGAAGCGCCTGCACTTTTACCTTTCCGCTTCAAGCACTAGATAAACAGGAAAAGAAACTAAGAGAACAGGGCGTATGGTAAGGTGTGGAGTGAGGGGGCAGGGGCGAGGGTGACGAAACGAGAAATGAGGGGGATGTGTGAAAGAGTGCTTTTGAAATTGCATGCAAAATTATGTTTCTAATTGGCTCTGTTGGCCAAGCTAAGTTTGCCCTCTAGCGGTGAAATTTCAAAAGTGCTCTTTGAAAATCCGCCTTAACATACATACAACACGGAAGCCAAGTGCCCGTAGCTGGCCCATGTTAGCATCTCTGACACGGAATTCGCCCTTATCTCATTGACCTCAGTATGAAGCAGCCAAGACAGCACCATGGATCTAAAGCCCGGGTCGGGAAGCTGGACCTTGTCTACACGCTGCTGGATGGTACAAGACAAAGGTCTTCTACGGTGCGTTTTTACATGTATCTTATTTGCACCGGTGTAAAATGTTTCTGTCATTTTCATTAAAAATGCACCTGGAATTGGCAACCATTTTCCAACTGAGTTAAATGTTTGCTATTAAAGTAGACATAGAACTTCTCATATGATCACCATTAACACCTCTTTTAAGACCGGCTGAAAATATTTTCAATACGTTGTAATTTGTAATCGCTTGCCTTTTATTATGATATTAACTTATTTTATATAGTGCTTGCTAACACAGTCTTTTGTTTGAAAGAGCTTTAAACAAGAGTTGTCCTGTTATCCAAATTAACGCACTTATTCATATACTCACAAGAAATGAAAGCAAGAATTTGACTTCATGAGTGAACAGGCCAACTACCACTAAAACACTTATCTCCAGAGTAGGTGCATGACTCCACTTAGCTATCTCGTTACGTTAGTTAGTTATTTTATATGATAAATGCTTCTTTTCTATTCCGATAATAAACACGGAAACGTTGAATTAAAGCAAGAACGATCGGAAATTGCTTCTTTCGCAGACCCTGTTAACTGACCGTTTTTATACTTTTTCACCTTACACTTTTCGGTTCAACACATGTACGCCTCACCTTCACACTTTATCAGGTGATATGGCACTTCACTTCGGCGAGTTCCAAGGAAAATGAAAATTCTATAATGGTTTTTTCCTTTTTTTTCAGAATGATGACCTTCATATGGTAATGCAGAGTCACAACGAAGCTAAAAATAAGAATATTACAAAAAACGTATAGTAATAAAACCAATCATTGTTATTATCATAATAGTAACACGAAAACCGATGCTGATGCAAAGGTTGAACATTTCACGGTTAGTGTTGGTTTTCACCAAACATAATCTTCTAACCTTGTATTCTGTTAAACAAAAATCTCTTACCCAGAGTTATTATACATGCAGTTTCTTTCTTTCTTTCTTTCTTTCTTTCTTTCTTTCTTTCTTTCTTTCTTTCTTTCTTTCTTTCTTTCTTTCTTTCTTTCTTTCTTTCTTTCATTCTTTCTTTCTTTCTTTCTTTCTTTCTTTCTTTCATTCTTTCTTGATTTCGAAGGTGTCTGTTTGCTCAGGGGCAAACATGAGCCTTTCCCGCGCGGCCCTCCAGGGATAGCCCAGGCCCAGGCCCAGAGGGATAGAAAAACCCTGGGGCATATTACCATGGGCCATTATCGCCGCTTTAGCTGGACTTTTTCCCGCTAAAGCAGCGATAATTTTATCGCCCTATTACCAAGCTGCCGCTAACTCCAGTTTGCGACAGCTTGTAGGCGATAGCGGGCATTTTGGGGCCCGCTTTGCATGTCAGCGATAATTATCGCTAATGACATGCAAAGTGGGCGTGCCAAAATGTCAGCGACTGAAAACAGTTGCTGCAATCGCTATCGCCTATGATCAACACAGGCGTAGTTTTGGAAATATTCGCAATAAGCGCGAATATCTCCAAAAGCTAACGCCTGCCCTGACCAGTTCTTAGCCATGTTATCCAATGAGAGGTGGATAACATGGCTAAGAGCATTGTCACGGTAATGCCTGAATATCGCTGTATTGACAGCGATGTTCACGCATTTCGCCTGTTTTTTATCGCATCTGAGATAAACCTTGCTAATAGCAAGGTATCTCAGCGATAAAATCAGGTGAAGGGCGGCAATAGAAATATTCCCGCTAAGTCAACATAACAATAATTATCGCTAGTTGTTGGTAATATGCCCCCCTGAGTTTTGGAGAAATGAACAAACAGAAAGTAAAAGTGTCCCCTGGGGAGCTTCTTCGGGCTTTCCCATACTGGTGCTGGGTGTATGGGGAGCGTAAACCACACTATCTGTGGTAATGATCGCACAGAGAGAGGGAGAATTTGGGGGAAAATTGTAAGCAGTTATCTGAGAGAAAAAACACGCGTGGAAAAAACACGATTTATTGTCTCCAGGTGTGGGAACCAAAGTTTGGAGCCACAATGGAGCAAACTCTTGCAGAAGGCTGACATGGGTTCCTAGATACTCCGCTCTCTCCCAGGCGAGGCATGCACCAGTCTCCATGCATGTTATGTGCACAGTTTGTGTCCTTGTATTAAAGGCATATGAAGTGGATCCGAGGTAGGTTGTAGACTTTAGGGCCACCAGCCAGGGGCAGCCTTAGACATGTGCAAGCTGTGCACCTGCACAGGGCCACCAAACCCCAGGGGGCCACCATGCCAATATATATCCTTAATATAATAATCGTCTGAGGATGGATACATATTTGGCCTCCAGCTCTATTCCAATTCCAAACAGCCTGACCCCCACCCTCTTCACTGGTCTCCGCACTCCGCTCTGCCGGGACCCCCTCTTCCGGGGCCCCCTACCTGCGCTCCCTGCCCAGGGCCGCTATAAGCCTAGAGCCGCCCCTGCACCAGCAGTGTCTGAGAATATGGAAATCTGTGACGGGTGAGAGAAGCAGCCCTATTGGAGCGAGTAATGGACTATAAGGTGTGAACGCCGTCAGCTAGCGAGGGGCCGGGGTAGCTGCATACGAGGAAGAAGCTAATGGGATCCTTCCAGGATCGGCCCCAGCAGTAACGACCCACATAAACACTCTGGTTGTCAGAGCAGAGTCTGCTGAAACTGTGACCCTTCGACCGTGGTCAGTGGGTGCCTCGACAGTTATGCCATTGAGCTCGGGTGTTCAACATCAGATGCAGTGATTCTCTTTCCTAGTCTTTCTGCATGCAGTTCCAACATTGACTGGTATTTATTGCTCTGTAACATGTTCTATACATACGGTAAATCCGTCATTTTTAATGGGCATGACTTTATAATAATAACAATCATAATTGTAATAATATTAAAAATAAAAGTAACATATTGATACTACATATTTATTTATTTATTTTGAAAGTTTTATATAGCGCGAACAAGATCTTCGCAGATATCAGAGCGCTTTACAGAGGAGGGGAGCATGTATACGCAGATACATCAATCATGTTAGAAGTACATTGAAGTGATATCATAAAACAGTCAAGTAAATCAAATTCAGAGTCAAAATAAGAATACAAAGGGTTCGAACAATTAGTACAGATGAGTAACGAGTCTTTGTAGTTTTATCCCCAGTAGTGGTTCAAGTGTATTTAGCCATGAGGATCGCTTTTACTTCTTTCTTGAAAAGTATGAAGGATGTGATCAGCCTGGTTTCAGGGGGAAGCGAATTCCAAATCATGGGAGCCATTCCCGAGAAGGAACGTTTATAGGTTTTTTCCTTGCGGAATCTTTTAGGCTTTAGCAAAAGATTGTTTGTGCCTCTAGTGTTTCTGGAGCCTCCAGAAATCGTCAGCTTCTGTGCGAGGTATCTAGGTGAGCTCAGGTGGATAGCCTTGTGCGTCAAACAAGCGATTTTCAGGTGTATTCTGGCTTCAAACGGCAGCCAGTTCAGGGATTTGAAGTCAGGGGAAATGTGTGAGTGTTTTTTTGATCCAGTGATAAGTCTCGCTGCGGCGTTTAAAGAGGCTCTTATGGGTGCCGTAGAAGCTAGGGGGAGACCGCAGAGGGCGGTGCTGCCGTATTCTATTCGAGGTATGACTAGTGATTGTACCGCAGTTTGGAAGTCTTTGGCTGGAAGGAAAGGTTTAAGTTTCCTAAGGGTGTTGATTTGGTAGTTCGCTCCCTTAGTTGCTTTGTTGATATGTTCCTGCATGCTGAGATTGGTGTCAAGTGTTATGCCCAAAGATTTTGCTGAGTCCACAATGGTGGGTTGAACATTAAGTGCCGTTAGGTCTTTAAGCCACATTTGTGCGGTAGTGATCTTCGCGGGTGGTGAGATCAGAAGGAACTCTGTTTTAAGGGCATTGAGTTTGAGATGATTAGCGGCCAGCCAAGATTGAGTACTTCTGATCGTTGAGTTCAAGAGCGTGATGTCTTTGGGTGATTGTAGTTTGAGATAAAGATGGGTGTCATCAGCATACATGTGGAAGTGTACATTGGATTCTTGCAGCAAGGTGGTGAGAGGTTCCATAACTAAGTTGAACAAAGTTGGGGATAGGGAGGATCCTTGTGGTACGCCTAGCGATACAGGTCTTGGCGCGGACATCAAGTTGTTGCTCTTGAATTTCTGCGACCTGTTATGCAGAAAGGACGTAAACCATTTGAGCACAGTTCCAGATAGGCCCATTCTTGTGTTTAATAGTTCGAGTAAGTTCTCATGTTTGACGGTGTCAAATGCGGAGGAGAGATCAAGGAGGATGAGGAGGCAGGTGTCGTTATGATCTAGGATTTGGAGGGCGTCGTCGATTATGTGAGTCATAGCAGTTTCAGAAGTGCTTCTGCTGCTCAATTTAATGGCACTCATTCCTGAATTAAAATAATTTAACATTTATGGTGATATCAATTATACATTTAGAAATTGCCTTCGTGACTTTTTTGTAAACATTTGAGAACGTTAAATCTTTTGGGTGCAGTTAAATAATGCAAATCACAAGCACGGTACAGAAAGGATGAAGTTAGAGGGAGTGACAACAAAGGAGTCACATTATCAGTCACCAGAACAACTGGCTGCATTGTAAGGCAGCAGACACCTATGTTGTTTTTAGCTCATTCTAGAGCTACATGAACATGTTGTTTTCGCTGATGCACATCTAAAGTTCTGACACAGAGTGATGCGAACTGCTGACCGCCCTCGTAGTGCTCTATTTACGAGTGTGCACACAATAAATACAGCAAGCTGTAAAATCACATTACAGTGCTGCATAAATTCTGCTTGGGGAACCAGAAATGTAGTGGAAGGATTCCCCATGTATAGTTCCCTTTGATCAATCTCAAACCTTTGCGAATGTACTGCGTGGTGAAATTGCCAATGCTCTTGGGTTCTTAGGAGTGCATACAGATTTTATGATCCTTTTTCGAAATATTGCTTTCAGAAAACAAAATGTTCACACAAAATGAATCAAATATAATAGGTTTTAAAAAGTACATTTTATTGTAAATGCGATTTTGTATTTGTCTCGATATTAACTACATATTTGGATTGGTTTTTTTCTTAAACTCGATCTAATGTTATTGTAGCCTCTGACTCTTTTTCATCTTTACCCTCCTCCTTTCGTGCTGTCACTCATTCTCTTGGTGATCTTTCTATACCATTCTCTGTTCACCCTTACTAACTTTTCAGAAACCACCTCCTTGTGATGGTGACACTGTATCTCTGTTCATGCCTTCCAACCACTCTTCAATCAACCCTAACCTTTCAACTCCCTAACCCTTCTCAGCTCATTCCTTACACTTTAATTATTTAGGTCTTCAGTTAGCCAATACCTTTTGATTTTGCTAAAACTATGTGGATATACTGACTTGTAAGGGCTCCCAGGAAGTCCTTTTCATCCATTGGTCTGTTATTGTATCAGTCATATTTTTCTTCTGTTTACTACAGTATAGCGCATGGGGGAAAGGGTGAGCCCACCTACACCAATGGGTTAACTTCACAGTGAGTGGCGAAATGCTTGTTTAACAAGCAGCATATTCACACACAAAATAGCTCCTTTCCGTGCTAGAGACTAATATGTAGGGGTGGGGGGTAAACTCCCCTATGCTGGTGTAGTTTGTGGAGTTTTGCTACTACGCGCTACTCTTGGAGTGCGGACTTCGCCAACACTTGGAGTATAGAGATTGGCAAAAACTCTGCCAAGGGCTGCATGGAAGAGTTTACCAGCACCCACACCTGAAAATATGAATGAATACAGCAGTTAAAGATGGTCACCGTCTTTCTATGCATTGCTGGTGCCACCCCATCTACCCGCCACGATGTGCACTCCTGGCTCAAATCAAAGGACACTGTGCGTCTCCTTGTCCTCTCCTCAGTCAGGGAGAAAATGAGGGAATCTGTGTGTAGACTGGAGACAGAGGTGCAGCAGAATAATCACTCTTACGGACCAGGTCAGTAAGTCTACAGGTTTGTTGGGAATGGGAAGTTGAGCACAGTCATGGCAGAGTTACTATGTAGCCGTGGACCAGTGGAAAGCCACCTACACCAAGGCATTATTAAGAGCATATTTGTTCATGGGACTGATGATCAAAATTCTCTGGAGTCACAGAGAACAAAATCAGTTCACCTTGAGTTAATCAACATTATCAATAACCTAATGCTTGAGCACTGTTTTTTTGAGTCAATGGCAACTGTAGCACCCTGTCTCCTCCCTATTTTAGCTGTCTTGACTGAAAACTCTAGCTGTGTTGAGTAGAGCCTGTCTGCACTTGTGAATGTAAATGTGTTTGTATTTATATAGCGCCTTCTTCTACCCAGAGGTCTCGTAGCACTGTATTCATACCGCTGTGGAACCCTTCCTGTGAGATATCCACTCCTGGGCACCCCCAAGGTGAAGGCAACCAAGTGCTGCTGGGGCCGTTGTGGAGATTGAGCAAGTTATTGCCCAGAGTCACAGAGTGGGACCCATGATTAGACAAGGCACCGAGGCAAGAATTATCAGGTCTGGGGAGATTGATTCCAAGAGCCGCCTAGGCGGGAATTGAACCCTGGTCCCGGGCCAGATCTCTGCATCAGGGTCTGCTTCTCTAACCATTGAGCCACGCTTCTCACACTTCAATTAACTTTAAAAAATACACAGCATGCATGTTTGTTTGGAAACATATCTAGTACATGGATATAGCGAGATGAGACTGGGTGCCTTCACGTTTAGTATTTGTGAAACCCTATTGGACTGGCTAACACTGCTTAAATCTGTTTAATGGTGTGTTTTTCAGTTTTGCTGGTGAAAAACACAAAGTTTCCATGTTTAAAAATGGCAAAGGTTGTTCATGGTTTATGTGCCCTGAGGTAGTTATTTGTGCTTTGGCTCTTTAAATCATTGATTAATAAGATGGGAGATTACCCTCTCTTCTACTAACCGTCATTTCTTGAGCCCCCCTTACTTACACACACACACTCTCTCTCTCTCTCTCGTAGTCACATACCTGACAAATAAAATATCTCCATGTACTTCAGTGGGGTTCACCTTTATATATTAAACATGGATCTCCCTTCAAAAACTACTGATTTTCCATTCATCTTAATTGAGTAACCCTCTTAACTATCTGAATTCACCCTAGTTTTGCAGTCAACCAGTTGACGGGTCTGATGTTCTTTCTTGAATTTTTTAAAGATTTTTTTTAAAGAACTGTAGACCACCCTGCTCATTTATTATCCCAGATGGATAGGTCGACTGATTTTGGATCAGTTTTCAAGGACGTGAGCGTGTGACTTTGATTGTGGCCAATAAAAGAAGCGTTAACAATGCTTTTCAAATTTCAATGTAATATGTGTATAGCATGTATTCAATCCTCGATACCTTGGCCAGCTCAGTTTGGGTTTGTTTCCACGCAGACGTCAAAAGCCAACTTACAATGTGGCTTTGCCAACAGTGTGTGCCACAGAACAATGGACAGGTGCTACCTTTTTGTGTCAACGTCTGGTGCATCCCCTCAGGTGGACACTGGTACTTTTCACTTAAATGAGGGCAGTGCACGCACCCCGACACAACCAGGCCTTTTAACCTCTTGGCCACGGGCCTGATTACCCCGCTGTGCTGGTGGGTGGAGGGTGCGCACAGCGCCCCGGTGCTCATGACAAGGTCAGCTCGTCATGAGCCACGGTACTCGTGTGCTCAAGATGAGCCGTCACAGCCACACCCAATTCCTCGGAACGCTCAGCTCAGCAGGGGAATTAGCCCCGCGTGTGAGCGTTCTAACGGCCATGACAAGCTCAGCTCGTCATGAGCACACGAGCACCGTGGCTCATGACGAGCTGACCTCGTCATGAGCATGGGAGGGGTTAAAGCTCTGCAGATGTTTAGATAGAGCATACTTTAGAGCAGAAACCTTGTTTTCCAACCGTCCATTGTGTTTGAAAATCACATGCTTCCTGGGACCCAGAAGGTGTCTGCCAGCGATAGCAGCGTCCCAAGGGTGAAATGTGGTATACAGGGTTTGTTTGATGGTCGAATGAGGGGCATGCGCGCATCTCACAGCACAGGGTTTTTAGAGCATTGGCTAAGGGTAGGCACAACTCCATGGAATATCACAGAGTTTTTATGTAACTCCTTGGAAATCTGCCAAGTAAAACTCTGTGAGTCCCGCACACCCCTACTACTATGGCAATGCGTGTTTTTTGAGTAAAATACATATTTGGGGTTTTAGCTAATGTTTTTTTATTTGAAGAAGGGCCAGTCACTTCCCCAACAATAACTTTCTGCTAAAACAAAACAAGCATTGCAAATCGAAAAGGGTAGCTGGCCAGGCCAACACCAGACCATTTGACTTTTCCACTGCTTGTTTATTATGTGCCAGCGGGACTAGACTGGAAGCTAGACTCGGCCCTGCCCAAAAATGTTAAATCCTACACACACTGCATGAGGTTAAGAACAGAATAGGGCAATGGGGGATTTCATGGTTGAGGCATGGTAGCCCACTGTAATCTGAAAGCACATCCAAGTCTTAAAGCCTACCGGGAAAATCACAGAGTGGTAGAATGATTAGTCGGGCCCTGTATATGTGTATATTTTCAAACAAGTTCAGTCTTCCTTGTTTGTACTCAAGTATATTGTAATTCAAAAGACTAAAGTGGAAACATTTATTTTCTAACTGGTATGTCACCTTTTTTTTATTTCAAAGTATTTTATTAGATTTTTTACACATACAGTTATCATCACTTTACAATTACAGGGTATCAGCCCAAACTGGCTGTTCTTGTCAATGATAGAGGTAAGTGGTATTTATGTTTGGCTGTCCCCCTTCCAACTACCTTGCAAGAAGAATAAGAGTGGTGAAAAGGGGAAATATAGAGAATAGAAGAGAGAGAGGCGAAGATAGTATACAAGAAGCTTACTTCAGTGGTGGGTCTTGGTCTGAGGCTGTGGGGTATGCTTGTGGGCAAACACCCTTCTCCAGCTGGGTTCACAGGGTTCATAGGGGTCCAGGTATTCCTCCATTGAAACCGAAGTTCCCCTGGTTGCTGGTCTCCAGGGTGAATTCCCCAGGGCGGTACTGTCTGCGCCTCTGAGGTACTTCACCCAGTTGAGCCAAGCTTTGAATGTCGTCATAGTTGTGTCTTTTCATTTGGAAAGTACCATTTTTACTGCCACTGTCAAAAGCAGATCTAACAGGTCCCTTTTGTTCTGTGAGTCAAGTTCTGCAGTCATGAATGCAGTGGTAAGGGTAGCGAATTCTGGTTTTAGTGTGCACCTCAGCGCCTTTTGTATGAAGGTGGAACTTTCTGCTAGAATCTTTTAATTTTGGGGCAGTAGAAGATGAGGTGTGCTAGGTTTCCCTTTTCTTTGTCGCAGTTCCAGCATCAATCGCTTTCCCTGAGACCCAGCGCCGCAAGGCAAGCTGGGGTCCAATATGTCTTGTGTAGTAGCCAGAATTTCGTCGGTGCAAGTCCTGGGGATATTTTGTTTCACGAGGGGGAGGCCCAAAGGAGATACAGATCGTGCTTGCTAAGTGTGGTGCCAAGTTGTTCTGCCCAGTATGCCGCTGGTTTATCGTTAATTTTGGTGGCGTTAGGACGTAGTAGTTTGTATAGGTGTGATACCTGATGGCCTATTCTGTTGAGTATCACCATGTATTTTTGATGGGTTGTGTAGCGCTAGCTTTGCTTTTGTTAGGGCTGTTCTAATTTTTAAGAAGTTATATAGTTCGATGTCTGTTAGTTTATGTTTCTCTTTTAACGTGGTGAACGCAATGGGGTTGCTCCCTTCTTCCAGTTGTGCTGGGTAGGAGATTCCTATCTTCTCCAATGTCTATATGGAAAGGGGCTTCTCCCTATATTTAATCTTGGTATTTGCTCACAAGGATTCCCATTTCGAGTTCTTTACACTGTGCTCCATTTTCATGTCTACCTTGAGTAGGGCATTTTTGTTTTTTTTAATATTGGGTTGGAGGCATGTGAGAGTTTATTGGCTGTGAGGAGTACCAGTGGCTCTAAGTTGTTTAGGATGGCTCACTCGATTAATAGCCATACCGGCGTGTATCCCTGAAGGGGTGACAGCCAGTAAGCTCCTTGTCTTGCTAGGAATGCGGTTTGGAAGGTTCTGTAGTCTGCTAGGTTTAGTCCGCCTAGTTTTTTGTCTAGTCTTAGTTTTTTAATGCTTATTTTTGTTTTCTTGTCCTGCCATATAAATTTATTAATCATCTTGTCTATCTTGCGGTGGAAGTCGTCAGTGTGTATGAGTGAGAGCATGCTCAGCAGGTAGTTAAATATTGAGGTGATCATCTTCTTGACTGTTTCTATCCTACCCCACCATGTTATAAATTTGGAGGACCAGGACTCTAGGAGTGTCTTTGTCTTCTCTAAAAGTAGCTTCTCGTTTTGGTCTAATGAGGTTTTAAGGTTGTTGCTGAAGTGTACTCCTAGGTATTTGATGAACCCCGTTTGCCATGCCAGTCCTGATCCTCCCAATGTGTCCCTAGTGGTGTGGATGTTGAGGGGTTTTCACTCAGACTTATCTTTGTTAAGTTTATACCCTGAGTGACTTGAGTATGTCCCTTTGGTTTCTATGAGGGTCGCGATGGAGGTCGTAGGTTGTTCTGTCACTATGAGAATGTTGTCCACATATGTGGCGAGTTTTACTTCCACCTCGTTAATGCTGATCCCCTTTACTTCCTTGTTAGCCTTGATATCCCAGATTAGGGGATCAAGGGCCAGCAGGAACAGCGCTGGGGACAGGGGGCATCCCTAGCTTGTTCCGCATTGTAGGGCAAAGGGGTCGGAGCCTGACCCGCTAACCACAATGCGTGCACTGGGGTCACCGTATAGTGCCATTGCTTTCCTCCAGGTTAAATGTCCACATGCATTGTTCCAGGAAGTCCCAAGATACCCTGTCGAAAGCTTTCTCTGCATCTAGTGTGATAACCACCGCTGGCTCATCCATTTTGGAGGTGCGTTCTAGGATGTGGCATAGGAGTCTGGTGTTGTCGTGTGACATGCGGGTCTTTAGAAACCCTACCTGTGAATTGCTTATTAGTCTTGGTAGTGTCGTGTTCTAATCTAGGACCCCGATCAATACTGTGACCTTATGCCCCTATACGGCTATAATCCATTCATACCCCTACAATGGCATAAACGATCAAGAGCGATATTTCAGAAACTCGTCTCTGGCCTAACACGATCAGAGCCACATTTCAGAATCTCTTCCTCTGCAGCTCATTACAGCAAATGACACAGCAGAAGCTACTATCTTAGATTCCTAGATTACACTCCGAGTTCTTCAACAAGATAAAACTCAGCAACCTGGGAAAGCCCCGCTTGCTATGTTTTGATTAGTAATAGAACTCTAATGAGTACTGAGAGACGATCACTTCCTAGTGACATCTTTATTGACGTCTTATGTCCAAAAACTTACGTCAAACAAGGCACCTTTCAGGTATAAATATTACCAACGTTGCCTTAAGCAAACGCTGCCGCGACGACATCGATAACGATGGTGTGGTGAATACAGGAGCAGAACAGCTGTCCCTTGCAGAGCCCAGCAAATGCAAGCTGCCCACGGACGCTGCCCCTCCTCCTCCTTGACGCGCTGAGAGAGACGCTGTCTTTTCTCTTGCCGAGAAAATACAGCTCCGGCGTTTCCAGCCTACTCTTGCGAGTGACTGGGATATCGAGTCCTTGAAGGAGATACAAGACCTCCAACATTCTATTTCAGAGGTATGGTGTTGACTAAACCCTTAGAGAGAATTCTTGAAGCAAACCTTGGCAAAACCAACTTAACTAAAACTGCTACTTACTTACTCCCTCCCAAGTATTAGGCTTAGGTCAGGTACACTGGGGTAGGCGTAGTTAGAAGCACCAGTTGAGTACGTTAGTCAAATGTATATATGAATGTATATATTTTATTAATTTTAACCATTGTATGGCTAAGAAACCATATCAATGCTTTTACAGTATTATTTCGCAATCCTCATTTTACTGTACGCACTTTTTATAATAACTAGTCTTGCAAATGTGGCAATTCATTTCTCTTGCATGAGAAGAAAGACTGTTCAATAAATAATACCTTTTTATTGAAAACGCCCGTCTCTCTATTCTCTGCATCTTGGTGAAAGTAATCTGCACAACTGACTGAGTAAAATAACTGTCTATTGTTTCACACGACTCTAGAGATTGACTCTTATTCTAAGGAGCAAAGTTGTCATGTTTATGCGGTTGTTGGAAAACTGAATCCCTTCTTGTCTGTACCAGGGAAGCTGATCACTTCCTATTCAGTCAAGAAAGTTTCCAGTGACCTCTGAGCTAGTTGGTACAAACCCAATCAAGTTTAGCATAGTCAGTAGAGACCTGGAAGACCGCACTTCTACGTCTATACTACTGTTTATGTTATTCCAATGCGCAGGGCCTATAGGGAAAATAGAAACTACGCTACATGGCGCCCAACGTTTGGTAAGGCGATAAAACTAACGCAAGACGTTAGAGTAACTCAGTCGTGCATTTTTCACACAGACCCCTTTCTACCGTAAATACTCCAATAAACGTCTGGAGTGGGTGAAAGGTTAAAATCCGCCCGAACTTAGTAGGAAGATATTCCTATGTAAAGCTCTGATTTATTCAACGTTGAAGGATACAGTGTTCCAAAATATTGTGCACCTAATCTTTGTCTCCTTGGAGACCTGCTCTGCAAAACCTTCCTGACAATAAAATGTCAGACACTGAAAATGGAACCGTTGAAGCCGCAGTAAATGCGACTCAGCAGGGTCCCGGTGAAATTACTGAACCGGGTGCAATAATCATCCCGGTCAACATAAGAAAAACTATAACGTCAAAACTTATAGAAAATGGACTGACCACACAAGGTGGCACAGTCGTCTTCTTGATAGAGGCACACGAATATCGGCAGACAGAGGTATTCTATTCTTGGATAAAATTTCCTGCGGAAAACACCGCAACACACGAGTTCCACTATTACAAAATAGGGGATCCTCCGGAAGAGTACGCTCCTTTCGAGGAGATTGAAATCCCATTAAAATACCAAGAGCACCTGCTCTGGTTTAAAGGCGCCCTAAAACATAATGATCATATTACCAGGCTCGGTCCACTAGGTAGACCAGGAGCAACGTGGCCGGTTCTAGCCAGCTACACACCACATCCGGACATTGATACAATGTCAAGTGAAGAACTCTTAGTTAAAATAAGAGAATTAACCAAGGCATATAGAGAGTTAGTTCAATTGACAATGGAGGATAAAGCGATCCGCCAGAAATTGAAGGAAACAGATATAACAGATCAACCAATTGAGCTTGCCAGAATTATAGAAAAATGTTATGAAGAACTAGGTAGAGACAGCTTGGGTGGAAAACCAGTAAAGCCCCGAACTGCTCGAAAATACTGAAAAATTATTTATTAAAAATAATTCAAACACTCCTAAAAAGAGCTGGGATGGAAATAAACAATCCACTCCCAAATAAAAAGTTTTCCAGTACAGAGGAAGGTCTCCTCGACGGAGGGAAAGAACTCCGACTCGAGAACACCAGTCTCCCCAGAGGGAGCCCTCTGAGAAAAGATATAGCCTTAGAAATAGGGATAATTTGAAGAAGCCTGATAGATATCAAAATATTGATACACGTCCCTCTCGATCTTTTTCGCAGAAATCGGAAAGAAGAGGACGGTCAGACCCAGGAGAGCACACCAAGTCCAAAGACAAGGAACCTGCTCAAAGTAAAAAATCTCAATTTCTCAAGAAAGAAGGTAGCCAGTATTAGAGTAATCGAACATGCCGAGAATACTGAGGACACAGCTGAAAAACGGGGAGTGGGCACAGACAATGCTAGACAGTGCAGCAGAAATCACCATAGCTCGCAAGATCCTGATGAGTCATCTGGAGACAGTGGACACAAATGAATACATTCAAGTAGAAACTGCCGGCACCAGAGTTAGCGAACCCCATAAGATATACGAAATAACACTGCGTATAGAGGGTGATAAGACTAGGAAAATAAGGGGTCTATTTTGGGATAAACTCTCAAAAGGCTATGACATTCTGTGAGCTGAAAAAGATTGGCCCCCGGAGTTTGTCAGGGAGTGCCCTCGTGGCGAAGAAATGATTATGCCTGCCTTCCCGAATCACATTCCGATTCATACTAAATATATATATGCAAGGAAATGGGCAGTAGCCCAGGCACCAGCATTATATAAAAATCATGTAGGATGGGATGAGGACTCTCCTCCTCACAAAATCCAGTTAAAAAGTCAACCGACTGGACAAAGGCAGTATCCAATTAAGCAAGAAGCTAAAAAACAAGTCAGGGAGATTTTAGATCAACTTGAATACCAGGGGGCGATTGAAACATGCACCTCTCAAATGAACAATCCTTTGTTTCCTGTCTCCAAACCGGACAATTCATATCATCTAGTTTTGGATTACAGACACCTTAACTCATGTTGCAAAACATTTGCAGTACAGAATTCGCATAGTACTGCACTAATAAATAACATAGTTAGGAAAAAATATAAAACGACATTAGACATATCAAATGGTTTCTTTTGTCAAAATATTGCACCAGAAAGCAGATACTTGACCGCTTTCTCAGTAATGGGGGCACAGAAAAATTTCTGTAGGCTCCCACAGGGATTCAAGAACAGCCCAGGACTATTTTCAGCCAGAGTAACAGAGTTACTACAAATATATGATGATGAGGCATTATCTTATGTAGATGATATCTATCTCACAGACGACGACTTGGAGACTCACTTGAAAAGAGTGAACACCATAATACTTGGGTTCGCAGCAGAGGGTTACAAATTCAACTTTAAAAAGTCCCGAATTGCCCATCTGACAGTATTATTCTTAGGATACGAATTATCAAGTGAAGGAAAAAGCCTAGCGGACAACTTCTTAGAGAAGTACGCTGTACTCCAAGCACCAAAAACGCTGAAGAACTTACAATCGATTCTAGGCTTCCTGAATTTCGGAAGAACTTACATCCTAAATTACGAGGAGAGGGTTAAACCTCTCTACGAACTAATAAAACCTGATTTTAAACCAATCACTTGGACTCAAAAACACACAGAAATTTTGAGATCATTGCAAACAGACATGTTAGCAAAAACAAAATTAGATACACGTGACAACACACGCAATCTTGTAATCCGAGTCATCCCAGGAAGATGCGGATTCACGTACCTGACCTCTAATGAGGGAGAAAAGGTACCAATTGCTTACAAATCACACTTGTACACACAATCAGAAAAAACATTCAGTGTCACAGAAAACACTGTGAAAGCAGTACAAACTGCATTAGCGAATGAACGAGAACTAGCACATGGCAAAAGGATAAACATCCTCACAGCGGAATCCGCCTTCGAGGCGCTATTCAGCCCAGTAAACCTGCCTACAGTGTCACTGGATCCGAAATGGATACAGTGGGAAAATTCTCTTGCTGCGGAAGATGTGAAATACTATTTTGCTCCGCAATTCGAAAAACTGAATGATTTAAAATATGAACAAGAATATCCTCTGCCAATCGAAATTCTGCCTCTCCAACAATACTCCTGTATAATCTATACAGACAGATTTGTACAGCATTACAACGTAGAGAACAAATCCTACGATGCAGCCTGCGCGATTGTTAAAGGTCGCTGGCTGTGCGGTAAATTCAGACCGAAAATAACAAAAACTGAATCAGTGAGAAACTGTTCGGCTCAGCGAGCTGAAATCAGATCTTTAAAGATGGCGCTTGAAAATGCAGAACGTGAATTCCCGACACTAATCGTGTGCGATTCGCATTTTTGCGTCAACTCTTACAATAATAAGTTGCAGAGCTGGATTCAAAATGATTACAAAGATGACACAGGTGCCACAATAAAGCATAAAATGCTTTGGAAACAAGTAGTTCTTTTACAGAAGGAACTACAAAAGACTCACGTGATACACACTGTGAGTCATCAACGTGATGGCGTTCACGTTGCAGGGAATTCATTGGCTAATACAGCTAGAGCGGAAGCAACTAAACCGGCTTCCGTAGCCACAAAAAAGCGTTCAGAAAAATACATAGACGGGGAAACCATGCTGGCAGTAAAGATGTCCTTAAAAGGCGACTGTGCAGCACTACCCGTGAGATATCCACTCAATTATGCATACGTAATTGATGCAAACTCCGTTCCTTTTGCTCGAATCCCTGGAGTGGGGGATAGGGTAATTCCAAACATGAACCGGAGAAAATTATTAATAGCAGACGCACACATGGGTGAAGGTCCAAGGCACATACAGATGAAGGAATCTCTGACTGAATTACAATCAGTATACTGGTGGCCGGGAATGAGCCTGCACCACTATAAATATGTAAAGAACTGCCCGGACTGCGACATAGATCGCAGCAATGAGTCAAGCGCATTAATGCCATGGTAGGCGTAATGCTGTCTACATGCCATCCAGCGTCCTATTAATTGTATTAAGACTAACATTCACTTAAAAAATGTGGCCCCAGCGCTCGGCTGACGCCAAAACTGTTATAAAAGATCTGCAAGTCTTTATCGGCACATATGCAATTGTCATGTTCCATTCTGACCAGGGTCCTGCTTTCAGCTCTCGAGCTTATAAGGAGGCCATGGCCAGCATGGGCGTTGGCTTGCGATACTCTTGTCCATCACACCCCGAAGGGAACAGTGTAGTGGAAAGAAAAAACCGGGACATAAAGCAATCTATAACAGCGAAGGTATTAGGTTCGGGTGATGGGTGGGTCAAACATTTAATAAGTGTCCAACTCAGTCTAAACAATTTGCCAAGAAATTCTCTAAAAGGTTTCAGCCCATACGAACTATTGTTCGGAACTAGAATGTACATTCAGGACTTAGATAGTCAGGTATCAGTGGTCAAAGATAAGAATAAAGACTTTGACATCAAAGACCGTTTGGCTGTTTTACAGGACTTGAATGAAACAAGAAAATCCATAAGCAACATAAAGTTAAAGCAACAGCCAACTACCACTGAAGAGGCACCACCAGCCCCAGCAAGGCCTGTCTGGATTCCAAAGATTGGGGATCTAGTCAGAGAAAAAATAGCGGTGAAGAAGGAATTTGGGTCTTCTTACAGAAAAGCAGTACCTGTCTTAGCAATCAACGGAACAAGATCAGTAGTACTACCGCCCCTTGCTGGTAAAAAGGAGAACAGAGTTGTATCAGTCGACCTGGTAAAACCACAAGCATGTGGCCTATAATCAATAGTAGGCCCAGTGGACTCCCGAGAAACAACAGAATACCCAAACTTGCAACAATTCAAGAGGTTCAAACTGAAAGACTAATCACATTTGATAAACCTGCAGTGCACAGAGAGGGACTACGCAATAATGCCATGGAACTCGTGCCTCTTGAAACACAGATTGAAACAGTTCGTCATGAAACACCAGTCTACAATGATGTGGCATCAGAATGTGCTACCGAAAGACAAATTGAGAAAACAATTCCAACAATTGACAGAACTGCCTCTGGCTACTTCATCAATTTCGACAACTTTTCTGAAGATCAAAATGACGCCGAAGTGATGCCAGAAACAAAGACTTTTAAAGAAAAAGCAACAGAACTCTTTCATCAAATCAAAGAAGTATATCTGGATGCACAATTGATTGAGCATTGGATTATTTCAGGGGTATTTATACTCCTACTATGCCTAATTTTAGTTTTAATTTTAGGAAAGTTTATTACAGTTCAATGGACACAGCAAGTCAGAACATCAACTTAGTCCTCAAACCACACAGATCATCCCACGTGAAGAAAAGAGAACTGTCAACAGTAAATGTCACAGCCATTCCAATACCCGGCGGGGTAGTATGGGACAAAACTGACTATGAAATATGTGGTCCGGTTGAAATCCTTAAATATCCTCACCAGTTCAAGGTTTCCTTAAGTGACTTTGTAAAACCAAGTACATTTTCTGATGATTGGGATTTTGAAAGTATTAATAATATGATGTCTGATTTAGTGTTGTCAGCAAGATTTACAGAACATGATTATTTACAAGGTTCGTCTAGTTATGAACAAATGTATTGCTTCTCACATTACGGAGACCATTACTTGCATACATCTGCACAACCTAGAAATGTTTTTAAATATAACCAATGGGAACATTGTGCTACTCCACCAAAAAGCAGTTCTAAAACATTCTATGAGAAATTTCAGTACTTCTCAGGGTTTAACACCAGTGATGCAGAAACGGTTTATTATAAACTGTTGGATAAAACAGGGTTGAAAACAATGCTGACAAATACTAAATTGATATATTCAGAAGCATTTTATGAAAAAATGATGACATTTGGTTTTGATTTTTGAAGAAATAACATTGAAACAAAAACCATCTGGGGTACAAAAGAATGGCAGGTACAAGGCATAGGAGCATTATTTCGAGCCTGCATGATCCCAGAACAAATAATGTTTTTAAATGACACAATTCACCAAAAAATCTGTCTTGGTCTAGCTAAGATTAAAGACCTTAACAAACCGTCTATTCCAAAGCCAATACCTGATAATGCAACAACAGAAGTTGAAATAGACGTATCTAAAATTTTACATTTAAACAGAACACATCCTGATTGGAAAAAGTGGTTAATCTGGCCTATTGACACGAATAACTGTCAAGATAGATTCCTGAACAAAACACAGGGGTTAACAATGACCAGACCAGACCCTAGATACTCCCAGAGACAACATCCAGGGATAGTAACAACATACAGTGTAGGGAAACTCTGCCTCGAATGGCTAGAAACATCCACACTGGCAGAAATTAAGCAACACTTATCTTTACTTAAAGAGGGTGCTGATTTGAGCGATTTAATTCTGGGACCACGCAAACAGCGTCAAAAGCGTTTCATAGCGACCAGTATATATGCGGCTTACAACGAGGCTTGGAAAGTCACACAAATTGAAACAGCTGAAAAGATACGAGAAATTGATCGTATTAATTTGGAAAAATCACTTTCTGTTGTGGACAATGGGTTAATGACTCTGTCCTCCAGAATATATTCACTGGACAGTATTGTATCATCTGCCATAGATATAATAGACAAAGGCTTGCTAATGTTACAGCATGGCCAGTCACACTTGCGTTCTATTGTACAGCTAGGCTGGACGCTGCAAAATCTTCGTTCAGGCTATGTGCCTTGGCGTTTAATCAACACAACGTCATTGTTTTCCATCTCTAACCTTACTGATAAACAAATCAGCTTGGCACAGAAAGGAGCAGACTATACAATCCTGAGCATCGAAAAACTTGAGAGATTACCATTGACAATGTCAGAAAGTCCTGTCATTGAATGGATAATACACGGGATTATCACAATTCCGATAACAACTTTCCGATTTAAAAATTGCCTTAAATACATACCGACTGGCCAGTATGAACGTTTGGGTAAAGGGTACATTAAGTCAGCATGGAAATTACCATATACACACACATGCTATAGTGACAGCAACAAAAATGTATTTCTTAGTGGTGAAAACTGCAAACATTCACTAAGCGGTATACTTTTGTGCCAAGGTATTAATTTACACAGAGCCTGTGAAGGAAATTCAAACAACCTTTCATGCCACCAACATGTCACACCTGCAACACAGATAGAGCCTTTCTTTAAGCAACTCTCGAACGGGAGTTACATTCTAATAACGGATCACAGCTGTTGTGGCCTTTTGCCAGGGAAAGCATATCTCGTACAAGTAACTTCCATGGTCAAATGCTGTATGCAAGCATTGTTTCCAAACGGCCCTGGAGACTCCGAGACTCCCATATGGCCTTGTTTGAATGTCTCTTCTATACGAATTGATACTTTAAGCAGAATGAAGTCTGTGCTTTTGCAGACAACAGTGCCCGTCACGTCATCAAAAGAGACGTATGATCTCCAAGTTGCAAGGACAACATCAGAGATTCATGACCTTTTATCAACAAATTGCCCCGTGCATTTCACAGAAATGCTTAGCCAAATTCTTAATATGTCGAGTGCCATAGGCATCCCAGGCGTATTTAAGACCATTTTTACGGGACTGTTAACACCATTCAAAGCAATTCTGGGAATCATTCCCAATTTTGTCCATTCAGTCTTTAGCGGCATACACCTGATTTTGGGACTTGTAGCAGGCATTTTATTTTTGACCCTCCTGCTCCGATATGGCAAGCCAAAACACAGACATGACTCCGGCAAGGATGGAAGAAACGATCCTAGCAATACGCTACCGGGACCGCATAACTAGAGTCCTTGGATTGGCCAGGCTGAGAGATCTGAACATGACCTGGTTTCTTTCATTCGGACCTATATGGCAGGCCTGCATCTTACCTGTGCTTCGATGTATGCTATGCGGAGATGAATGCGTGTTGGACACCTGTCTTGCACTCCCATCAGCAGTACCAATGGATATCGATACTTTGCTAAGTCCTGTAACGGCTCACGCATTGTGTTGTCCCCAGCGGCTACCAATCCTGATGACGGCATTCATTGAGACTCCTGTGCTACGACTAGGTGGTGACAGTGGAGCGAGAAATAAAAGCAACATCACCCAAGTACGACCTTCTGTGAGCATTGCTGATCCAGACTTTGATGATAGCAATCATTCTCACACCTGCCAAGTTACAGCACTATCGAACTTGGTCAAACTGTCACCTGATTTTGTAGACCAGTTCTTTGAGAGCCTGTCTGATATGATGTTCTCCCCTGAACAGAAACAATAATTTTTGAAAATCATTTCGACACACAGCGTTCCCATGAACTCTGAATTCGGCCTTCAGTTTTGATCAACAAAAACTACTGAAAAGCGTTGGAACTCTATTCCCCCGTTCACCAAGAATTTTTTTGGGGGGGAATTGAACTATTTTCCAAAATATTTACCTTTTTTTCAGGCACGAAATTCTTTGCTTAAAGTAGACCTATTCATAAAGAACAGATCTTCTATTTTTAGGTACTTCTAGAGACATAATAACTTTACCTCAGCCTCTAGCACATGTTACAGCAATTGCATTTCTATGTGATGAAAATATCTCGCCCTTCTTTTCTGTATAAAGAGATATTTCATGTGTAATTTTTTCACAAAATCGTTCACTGATTACATATGCTATAATTTTGAATGATTTCTATGCTTAAAGACGTACAGTACCAATATTTCCATGTATTTCAAATACGCCATTTCAAATGCAGATATGTATTTTGGGGTGGGCAATGTTACACATGCATCTTATTGCTTTACGTTTTTAGTAATTTGATGGACATAAATTAGTGGAGTGGGCGTCGTGTTCTAATCTAGGACCCCGATCAATACTGTGACCTTATGCCCCTATACGGCTATAATCCATTCATACCCCTATAATGGCATAAACGATCAAGAGCGATATTTCAGAAACTCGTCTCTGGCCTAACACGATCAGAGCCACATTTCAGAATCTCTTCCTCTGCAGCTCATTAGAGCAAATGACACAGCAGAAGCTACTATCTTAGATTCCTAGATTACACTCCGAGTTCTTCAACAAGATAAAACTCAGCAACCTGGGAAAGCCCCGCTTGCTATGTTTTGATTAGTAATAGAACTCTAATGAGCACTCAGAGACGATCACTTCCTAGTGACATCTTTATTGACGTCTTATGTCCAAAAACTTACGTCAAACAAGGCACCTTTCAGGTATAAATATTACCAACGTTGCCTTAAGCAAACGCTGCCGCGACGACATCGATAACGATGGTGTGGTGAATACAGGAGCAGAACAGCTGTCCCTTGCAGAGCCCAGCAAATGCAAGCTGCCCACGGACGCTGCCCCTCCTCCTCCTTGACACGCTGAGAGAGACGCTGTCTTTTCTCTTGCCGAGAAAATACAGCTCCGGCGTTTCCAGCCTACTCTTGCGAGTGACTGGGATATCGAGTCCTGGAAGGAGATACAAGACCTCCAACATTCTATTTCAGAGGTATGGTGTTGACTAAACCCTTAGAGAGAATTCTTGAAGCAAACCTTGGCAAAACCAACTTAACTAAAACTGCTACTTACTTACTCCCTCCCAAGTATTAGGCTTAGGTCAGGTACACTGGGATAGGCGTAGTTAGAAGCACCAGCTGAGTATGTTAGTCAAATGTATATATGAATGTATATATTTTATTCATTTTAGCCATTGTATGGCTAAGAAACCATATCAATGCTTTTACAGTATTATTACGCAATCCTCATTTTACTGTACGCACTTTTTATAATAACTAGTCTTGCAATTGTGGCAATTCATTTCTCTTGCATGAGAAGAAAGACTGTTCAATAAATAATACCTTTTTATTGAAAACGCCCGTCTCTCTATTCTCTGCATCTTGGTGAAAGTAATCTGCACAACTGACTGAGTAAAATAACTGTCTATTGTTTCACACGACTCTAGAGATTGACTCTTATTCTAAGGAGCAAAGTTGTCATGTTTATGCGGTTATTGGAAAACTGAATCCCTTCTTGTCTGTAACAGGGAAGCTGATCACTTCCTATTCAGTCAAGAAAGTTTCCAGTGACCTCTGAGCTAGTTGGTACAAACCCAATTAAGTTTAGCATAGTCAGTAGAGACCTGGAAGACCGCACTTCTGCGTCTATACTACTGTTTATGTAATTCCAATGCGCAGGGCCTATAGGGAAAATAGGAACTACACTACAGTAGGACGGTGTTTAGTCTTGAGGCCAGGATTTTAGCGTATATTTTGCAGTACACATTGAGTAAAGATATGGGTCTGTAGTTTTTGGGTAGTTGTGCGTCTTTGCCTTCCTTTGGGATTATAATGATGCCCGCTTATGACATGGATTGGGAAACTACTCTCGCCTCCGCACAGTGGTTGAACACCTTTTTCATGGTTGCTGTCAGGTGCGTTAAGAAAGTTTTGTAAAACGTGGCTGTATACCCGTCTGGGCCTGGTGCCTAGTTATCTTTTAGGGACTTGACTGCCATCTCTATCTCTGCCGAGCTTATTTCCTGTCCTAGCTTCTGCATTTCTCATTACTTATCTTTGGGAGGTCTATTTGTGTAGGTATTTTGCGCACCTTACCCGGTCTATTCCCGGTTTTTTATGCTTATTCTTGCTTTCTTGTCCTGCCATAAAAATATATTAATCATCTTGTCTATCTTGCGGTGGAAGTCGTCAGAGAGTAGGAGTGGGAGCATGCTCAGCAGCTAGTTAATTATCGAGGTGATCATCATCTTGACTGTTTCTATCCTACCCCACCATGTTATACATTTGGGGAACCAAGACTCTAGGAGAGTCTTTGTCTTCTCTAACAGTAGCTTCTCGTTTTGGTTTAATGTGGTTTTAAGGTCGTTGCTGAAGTGTACTCCTAGGTATTTGATGAACCCCGTTTGCCATGCCAGTCCTGATCCTCCCAATGTGTCCTTAGTGGTGTGGATGTTGAGGGGTTTGCACTCAGACTTATCTTTGTTAAGTTTATACCCTGAGTGATTTGAGTATGTCCCTATGGTTTCTATGAGGGCCGCGATGGAGGTCGTAGGTTGTTCTGTCACTATGAGAATGTTATCCGCATATGGTGCCTTGTTTTTTTTTAGGGACTTGACCGCCATCTCTATCTCTGCCGAGCTTATTTACGGTCCTAGCTTCTGCGCTTCTTCATTACTTATCTTTGGGAGGTATATTCTGTCTAGGTATTTTGTACACCTTTTCTGGGCTAGGGCCTGACCTTTCTTGTAGAGTTCTTGGTAGAACTCTTGAAATGTTCTTAGGATTTCTTTAAGCCTTGTTTGCTTGTTGTTGTGTGAGTCGGTGATTGATGAGATGGTGAATTGTCTTTGTTTGTGTTATAGGTAGGAGGCTAGGAGCTTCCCAGCTCTGTTAGCCCCGCAGAGATTAATGGCCTTATACTTATTACCTCACAGCCCGGCCCTTTCACTCAATATTTTGTTATACTCGTACTTTTTCCTAGTGAGTTCTGTTAGGATGGTAGTGTTCTGTGCGTCTCTGGCAGGGTTAATCTCCAGTCTCTTCATGTCCTGTTCCAGTTGGGTCAGTTGTTGGTTAGTATTTTTGTTGATTTTGGCCTTGATCCCTAATATTGGGCCTCTGAATGTTTCCTTAAGTGCATCCCATAGAATCTTGGGGTCAGTGTCTTATGTGTCGTTATGCATAAGGTAGTCCTTTATGGCCTCCTCTATTTTGGTTTTCTTTCCTTGGTCTGAGAGGACGTTGCTGTTAAGCCTCCACCTACGGGGAAGGTTTTCGTTGTGGCGCCCACTCAGCTGTAGGCTAATAAACAAATCCGAGAATAGCCTAGGCGCAATGTCGGTGTGATCTATTAGATGTGTGTGTGGACCTGTGATTAGTATGTAGTCTATCCTGCTGTATGAGTTGTGCGGGTTGGAGTAGAAGGTATAGTCTCTAGTGTTCGGTTGTTGGAGTCGCCATGGTTCTTTGAGGATGAATCTGGAGCACATGTTTTTTAGTGTGTTGTGGGCACTTGAGGGGTGGGAGTGGCACTGTGATTGCCTGTCTACTGTGTGGTCTAAAGCAATGTTAAAGTCCCCGGCGACCACTGTAAGGTCGGTCCGGGGGAAGAGTTCCAACTTCAGTGAGACCCCTCCCAAAATGCAGGGTCATCTGTGTTAGGGCCGTAGCTGTTCGCAACATGAATGTTCTCCTCTCCCCTTTTCAGGTGTGTTATTAGTACTCTCCCTGCAACATCGTGGTGATGTGCCTCTATTGTTAGCTTGGAGTGGGAAACATCCTTTACCACAAAACTTTTACAACGCGGTACCATTACCACGCAGGTTTTACAACGAAAGTCGTTACAACGACTTTTGCCGGAGGGCGCTCTAGGATAGGGAATAGTTTAATTTACTATCCAACACCTTCCATACTATCCACGGGGACTGGAGTTGGAATTGTAAATTAAACTATTCACTATCCAGCGCCCCCCAACGCAAGTCGTTGTAACAACTGAAATGAATGAAATGAAATTTGATTTGTAGAGCGCATGGCTGCCCGAAAGCGTCCCAGCGCTTGCTTAGGGAACCCGTCCTGGTATTTCCCTGCGAGATAACCCATTACTGGGCATCCCCAAGGTGAAAGCCAGGCATCCCACTGCGAGGGGCCGTTGTGGAGATTAAGCAAGCTATTGCCCAGAGTTACAGAGTGGGACTCCATGATTGGAATAGGCACTGAGGCGAGAATTGTCAGGTCCGGGGAAATTTTGAGCCCAAGACCCGCCGAGGCGGGGAATTGAACCCTGGTCCGGGCCAGCCCCTGGTCCGGGCCAGACCTCTGCATCAGGGTCTGCCGCTCCAACTACTTGAGCCACACTTCTCCACTTGCATTGTAAAACCTGTGTCGTAACGGTACGCGTTGTAAAAGCACGCGTTGTACCGTCATACATCCCTTGGAGTTCTTATTTTATCAGGGTAATCCCTCTGCGCTTCTTCCCTACTGCCGGTGAGCACTCTACCTGGCCTATCCAAATGGTTTTCACTCGCTTAGAGTCTTCCTGAGATAGTTTGGTCTCCTGCAGCAGGATCACATCGCTCTTGCTCTTAGCCAGGTAGTCAAGTATCTTTTCCTCTTGACTGGGTGGTTGAGGCCCTTGACATTGAAGGAGACTATCTTTAGGTTAGCCTCCAGGGCAGGTTTGTTAGTTTGTATCATTGTTTATGGTGCGTGAGTGCATGGTTGCCTTTCCTGTAGTGTTGGTTGGTGTTGGCTGGTACCTGCAGTCCCCTGGGTTGGTTCCGCTGCTCCTCCTGCCTGATCTAGTCCTAGTGTTGCTTCTTGTATATAGGTGTATAGATAGAAGGGTATAGATGGTATAGAAGATAGTGGATAGCTTAAGGAGAGTAAGATAAGACAGAAGCCCCCCTCCCTCCCCACCCCCGTGCCTAAAACTCGTATTCTGAACGTGCGAAGACAAGTTTGCCGTTCCGTCTCCCTGGGAGCCATTACTTTAGTATGTCACAGTTACTCCCCCCACGAGTGTCCTTCCGCCTTCTTGCATGCATTTTGTTGTCCATTTATATAAAATGTCCCCTCCTGTTCCCGCCCACCAGCATGGACCCCAACAGATATCATATAAAAGGATAGTTATAGACCGTCTCTGTTTGTTGCGGCATGGTGTATCGCTTGACTTTCTTTTGGTCTATTTATCAGCTGGTTTCCTTTGGAGAGGCATTCGCTCCTGTTCCGCAGCGCCTTGAAGTAGGTTATATTTGTGCCATAATAATTTGTTCTTGAGGTAGATACGGTTGATTTTTTCGGCCTTACTAGTTTGTTTAAATGTTGTAAGGTCGGTCTTCTACAGATTCTGAGGTAGATAAGGTTGCTATTCCTGAGTGATCATCTTGGAGTCTGCTCTTCAAATTGTTCACTCCACTGTTAGTCCCGGCGAAGCTCTTCTCTTGGTTGTTCCTGTTTGGGATGTTTCCATCTCTTGTTGCTTTGGGCCTTCTAGGTACTAGCTTAGCTCTCTCGGGTCCTCGAATATGTGTGTTCTCCCTTTGTCATTTATCTGGAATCTTGTAGGCCTTGTGAATGAGAATATGATGTTTCTCATCCTAATGTTATCTCGCAGGGCCAGGAAGCCTTTTCTTATGTCCACTGTGGGTTTGGAGTAGTCTTGTGTGAGGATTATTCTTTGTCCATTCCAGGCAATATTTTGGTTTTTCCTTGCAGCACCGAATATAGCTTCTGTGTGCTGTGATCTTAGTGGCTTGCATATTATTTGGCGGGGTGCCATTCTTGTAGCTGCTTTGAAGGCTGGTACTCTATAGGCTCTGTCCAGCTCGAAGGGGTGGTCAAATTAGAGTTTTGAGATTTTTGGTATCATTCCCTCGATGAAGGCCAGGCAGAAGCCTGCTTTATCCTCCTCACCCTCCGGCACTCCAAGGATTCTTATGTTCCCCCTTCTGTTCCTGTGCTCTAATTCTGCCATCTGCTTCTGGAGTGGAGCTGTGGTCTTAGTTAGGACCTTAAGGTCTTTGCTTATTTGTTGGTCCACATCCTCTATGTCGCTTATTCTCTGCTCCACCACTGTCAGTCTGTTGTTAGCCGCGTGCATGTCCGCTCTTACTGCTGCCAGTTCCAGTTGGATTTCATCCGTAGTCTGTTTTGTGGTTTTGGCTAGATCGTGGACCTCGGCCAGTTTCATCTCATGTGTGTGCTGTTGAGATCAGGGTTTTGCTTTATAGGAGAGTCTGTTAGTGTGTCTCCCTTGTTCTTTTTCATCTGCTGTTGAATTTTCCCTTCGCACCCCACCATGCCTGTGAGTCCTCTCTTTGTCTGTTGGATCTCAAATCTCCCCTCTCTTTTTTGGGTCGCAGGTTGGTATTTCTGCTCCTTGGGAAGGGTGCTTTGCTCCTTGAGTCCGTTATGCTGGTTATCTACAGGGTGAGACAGCCTTGCTTCTTGCTTGGTGTGCCGCTGGGATGCTCGTGCTGACGCTGCCCCTCCTGTTTGTGGGTGGGTGTGTCACTCCGGTGCCCTAATAGTGCCAGTACCTTGTGGTAGCTCCTACTGTGTGCGGGCGGGGGTAGCTTGCGGGAACCTTGTCCTCCCCAGTGCTTCTTTTCGAGGGTCGGTTCTGCATCTAGCCATGTGGCCCTTCTTCACTGCGCTCCAGTGCCCCTTCGCTCTTCCCTTCGCAGTAGTCGCGCCACTGCCGGTGTGTGTGTGCGAGATGTGGTGCCCTCCTCCTCTAAGCTGGCTGTCCCATGTAGCCTTTGCCTTCCTTGTCGGTTTCAGTTTTGTTTTCTCGGCTGGGAAGGCGCGATGTTCTTGTTTGCCCCCTGCTGCACAGCTGAGTCTGATTTGGGGTTATAGGCGGTTGTACCCCTTCTAATTGCCTCCCTGGCTTCGCTCATTCTCCCGCTAGGCGCTTTTGGTCTTGCGCTATATCTCGTCTGCCGTGTGTTCTAGGCTTTAGGAGTCTTGGGATGGGGTATTGCGGGGGTTGTTGGTATGATCTTTCTCAGCTGGAAAGCGATCCATCTACTGTGTGGGCGACCCCTCAAGGCTACACCATGAAACGCCTTGACCGCCAGACTGGCAGAGGTGGCGGACTTGCCATCATTTATAGAGACACTTATAAATACCGCATCACCTCTTCCACTATACCTACGTGTGAGATCCTTTATTTTACCCTAGAGTTCTCACCCACTACCTCATTTTCTGGCATGTTGGCCTATCGCCCTCCTGGCGCCCTTAGCAACTTTGTTTCGGACTTGACAGATATTGTTGCTAGCGCCCTGTTTTCCTCAGCAAATTTTACTTTGCTGGGTGATCTCAATCTGCACCTGGACGACCCATGTGACACTTCAGCCAACAACCTCAGGTCCAACCTTCAGGCTATTGATCTTTGCCAAAAGGGTTTTCTTGCGACACACATCAAGGGACACCTTTTAGACCATATCTATAGCAACCTAGATAATCTAAAAGTTGAGACCCCATTCCACTTCCGTGGACGGATCATTTTCTAATACCTTTCATTTGGTCCATAAGTCCCCCCCCCCTATTTTTCATAATCCTAATAAGCACCGGGGAAGGAAATGGTCCTCTCTTCCGTTCCCTGAGTGGGAACTGGCCCTTGCTGAACATCTTCCTCAGAAGTCCACTAACCCCAATACTGCCACGACCAACTTTGACAACTGGATCTCCAGTACCCCCGATCAAGTTCTCCCTTTTACCCCCCTAAAATCAATAACAAGATCTAAGGTTTCCCCGTGGTACACACCCGCCCTTAGAACCATGAAGCAAACATGTCGCAAACTCGAGAGAGCTTGGAGGCAGGATCATTCTCAACAGAGGAAGGCCGACTACAGAGCTGCCATAAAACTCTATAAAAGAGAAATTTATGCCACACAATCCCGCTTCTACGATGTGAAAATTAATATGGCTGCTAATGCGCCCAAGGAAATTTTTAAAATAGCTAAATCTTTAATCTCCCCACCCCCTGAGTGTCCATCATCAGACGGCGCACAAACCCGGTGCAACAATCTTGCTAATTTTTTCTCCAAGAAAATCCAGGCTATCTACTCTTCATTTACCATCGGTGATGACAACACAGAACCCAACTCCCCTCCGGTTCCTGATCCCCCCACCCCTTGTATGCTCGAAAAATTTCCACTTCTTGACCCTTCCTCATTAGATAGGTTGATCCCTAAGATCACCTCGGGATCTCCTAATGACCACGCACCCCCCCAGACTCTCATTAAGGTCATAGACGTTATTGGTCCGGTCATCTTAGATGTCCTTAATGCCTCCATCGCCTCCAAAACCGTTCCGCCCCCCTGGAAGTGTGCGATGGTCAAAGCTTTGTTGAAAAAGCCCACTTTGGACCAGAACAACTTGGCCAACTACCGCCCCATCTCATTACTTCCATGGATGAGCAAGCTACTTGAGAGGCACGTTAATAATATCTTAGTGGACTATTTCGAGTCCAATAGCCTGCTCCGTGCCTCTCAGACAGGGTTCCGCCCTCAGCACGGAACCGAAACCGCTCTTCTGGCGGTGACGGAAGAAGCTAGAGCTGTACTGGACCAGGGAGGTAAGGCTGCCATCATATTACTTGACCTCAGTGCCGCGTTCGACACGGTCAACCACTCTACACTATTACATAGGCTGAGTGGTTTGGGCGTGTCGGGCGCGGCCCTGGAATGGCTTACCTCCTTCCTGGATAATAGATTCTTCCAGGTGTTTGAGGGTGAGTCGGTCTCCCCTAAACATCCTCTAAGCTGTGGAGTACCCCAGGGCTCCTCCCTGAGCCCTACTCTTTTTAACGCCTATATGGAGCCCCTAGAGAGGATAGTCCATCCCTTCGGTGTGCGTATTGTTACCTACGCAGATGACACCCAACTGGTGGTCTCTCTTGACCACTCTGCGGGATCATTTTCCACCTTAGGTCCCTGTCTAGAGGCTGTTGCCAGATGGATGCAATCCTCATACCTCAAGCTTAACGGGGAGAAAACAGATATCATGCTGTTGGGCAACCCCCCTCCATCTGCCCTAGCATCCATCTGGCCTCCATCTCTCGGCCCGCCTCCCCCCCCCCAAACCCCAGATCAAGAGCCTGGGAGTCTGGTTGGACAAAGCGCTTGATTTTTCAGCTCAAGCTACAAAAACTGCCTCCACTTGCATCGGGTTGATGAAAATACTCCGTAAGGTGCTTCCCCTGCTCCCATTCCAGGCTAGGAGGATCATGGTCCAGGCCCTGATCCTCTCTCGCCTGGATTATGGGAATGCCCTTTATATGGGAGCCCCAGCAGCAGTGACCCATAGGCTTCAGGTCACACAAAACTGCGCTGCCCGCTTACTGTACAACATTCCCCGCTGGCAGTCAGTTAAGAAAGCTCTGAAAGAGCTTCATTGGCTCCCAGTAGCGGCCAGAGTGCAGTTCAAGGCCATGTGCATTGTGCACAAATCTTTTCACCGCACTGGCCCAGCAATCCTGCACCCTTTAGCTACTCCCTGCGCACCGTCCAGAGCCTTACGCTCTAGTTCTCTGCAACTGGTAACCGCTACCAAAATCAATAAAGCCCGTTGGGGTCGTCGTTCCTTTTCTCATACCGCGGCCAGGCTTTGGAACTCCCTCCCCCTCTCCTTTCGAGAAATCAATAACCACCTGTCCTTTAGAAAGGCTTTAAAAACGCACTTGTTTGCAAAGATGTGCTGATCTCCCCTGAGCCCGCCACCAGTATTCAGTCTAAAGCGCTGCGAGGCCTCCGGGTAGTTACGCGCTATATAAGTGCAATTTTCATTTCATTCATTTCATCTTTCAGCCCCAGGTGCCTGGTGTGTCTCCGCTGAAAGGGGGTTCTCCTCCGCTCTGTCGAAGTGGTTTCTACTGCACTTGGTTCATTCGGTCCTCCCGCTAGTGCTTTTACTTGTGCGCTTGTACGCTGCGCCTCCTCAGCCGGCTGTTTGGTTAATGCGCTTCTCTTTTCTGCGCCCCGCAGCTGTGGCACACCGCTGCTCTCGTCTGCACTTCGTGTGGAAAACAGTGCGGGATGCTTATCAATCCACTGCTGCAGGCACGGGATGTGAGGCACCATCCCTAAGATGGCGGCCACGCCCCTGGGCTCGTTCGCTCTCCTTTCTCGCCGTGCTCCCTGCAGCCCTTGTGCGTTGTACCACACATTTTTTACGCAACCTACTTTACCACAAATCTTTTACAATGCATGAACCTTTACAGGGCATGCCTTTAAAATGCAGAAGGAAGAAATGATCTACTAGTGAAGCAAGATATATTTTTAAGGGTTCAGGGTGGGTAAAGGTAAAGGGAGATAAGGGTTTTTAGGGTTCAGGGAGGGGTGGAGGTTAAGGGAGGTAAGGGTTTTTTAGGGTTGATGGATGGTTTGAGGTTAAGGGAGGTAAGAGTTATTTAGGGTTCAAAGGTGGATAGAGTTAAAGGAAGGTAAGGGTATTTTAAAGTTTTGGGGTGGGTAGAAGGAAATGGATGAGAGGGATTTTTAGGGTTTATGAGTGGGTAGAGGTAAAGAGAGATACAGGTTTTTTAAGGTTCAGGGGTGTGTAGAGGTAAAGGGAGATACTTTTGTTGTTGTGTATCTGGGTGGGTAGAGGTAAAGTTAGGTTAGTTTTTTTTTAGGTTGCCGGGTGGGTAGAGGTAAAGGGAGGTAAGGGTATTTTAGGGTTCACAAGTGGGCAGAGGTAAAGGGAGATAAGGGGATTGTTAGTGTTCAGGGGTAGGAAGAAGTAAAGGGAAGTAAGCTTTTTTTAAGGTTCAGGTAATGGTTAAGGGTTGGGGAGGCAAATAGGTTTTAAGGATCAGGGGGATTAGAGGTGAAAGCTTTGTAAAAGGAAAGCATTGTAATGACTTACATTGTAGAGGGGCTTTACATTGAGGTACATAACTTTGCATTGTAATTAATGTATTGTAATGTGCAGTGGTGTAAAGGCTATCATTATAATGTTTAATATCCTTTCAAAACAAATCATTTAAGTGTTTACTAAGACCCTAGAATAAATTGGTCACATATTTCACTCACATATACATCTTGTTATCAGAACAGTCATTAGAAGGTATGTATATCTGGTATGATATTTTTGGTGTTCATAAAAACGGAAGGATCAACAAAGCTAGACTGTACATTCTGTCACTTATCAACAGATTTTGTACAGTGCTTAAAGCATACATTATGTGGTACTTTAAATGTGCCTGCGTCAATGGTGGGAAATCTAGCACCCTCTGATGGCTGTAGAATTTAAGACATGCAAATATATATTGTTTAATGTTATGAATAACTATTATACTAAAGTGAATTTTATAATAAATTCTTTAAATATTATGCATTATAAAATTAAAATCAAATTAAAATTTTGTTATAAAAAGGACAAATATTTAAATAAATCCGATACATCCCATGTAATACATTTTATTCCATGTTGAACAATTTTACTGTTGGTGGGATTTTTTAAAAGTAATTTTGAAAACGTTTTATTAATTAATGTATTCTGAAATAATTAATCAATGCACATTTAAGTTAATGTGCAATAGCATTTTATTTTAATTGTTCTAAGTTTAAAATAAAGATTTTACATTATTGTTCATTAATATTTAGAATAAAGCTATTTTTTTTAAGTTTAATAAACTTTCTAAATTTTCCACATAACTTTACATCAGGAGAACCTCCATCCTGATGGTGAAGCACTCTGCCTACATGTGAAAAGTTATGAATAATTTTGCACTTGTAAATCATGTTGTAGGAGGTTCCACCAGAGGGTAGAGCTACGTAATTCTACACCTAAGAGTAGTTATCCACTTGGAAATAAAATATTAAGGTGATTGGGGCTTCCTGATAACAAAACAGCATCATCCGCTTATAGTAGGATGGGGCCTTTTTTCTGACAATACAGGGGGCGTCAAAGACCTTAGCAGTCAATTTGGAAGCAAAGCTTTTGATGTACAATAGAAACAGCAATGGAGCTAGGATGCACCCCTGGCGTATCCCTCGCCCTATCTTAAAACTATCTAACTGTTATCATTCAGGGCCAAATCTAACTGAGGCAGAGAGGTCAAAGTGCAGTGCTCTCAGAAACTGGACCTAGTGCTTCTTGACCTGCATCTCAGACAAAATCGTCTAGAATTTAAACCTAACCACACTGTCAAAGGAGTAGGAGAGGTCCATAAAAACCAGGTACATGGAGCCCTGCTTATCAATGGTGTATTTACTAATCACCAAGCGCAAGTTGACACATTGCTCCTAGCGTACCTAGGCCCTCACGGAACCCATACTGCGTCTCTGACATATTTTGGCCTCCCTAACCCAGCCTAAAAGGAAATCCAGCACAACTCTCCCCAGCACCAGCAGGGAATTTGGCCGATAGCTCTAGGGTAATTGGGATTTGTCTTTTTTAAATATTGGAACAATACTTGATGATCCATGAGTATGGAAGGCCTGTCTTCCAGATGGCATTGAAACAATTACACAAAAAAGGTGCCCACAGATCCGGCGCAGATTTATACAAGTCCATAGGAGCACCATTAGGACATTGGGCCTTCTTAAAAGGCTTTTCTTGATTCGTCCCTCACTTTCCCTAGAGTAAATTCCAATGCTGGGGGAAATACCACCACCTCATCAGTGGCCAGAGTGGCAGGAGGACAGCCGCTCCACTCCCTCAATAAGGGGCCTTTGCTCCTGTGCAGGTCTAGAAGGCCTAATCCTGGGAATGTTAGTTTTGTCCCCCCCTACCACTTTGTGACCCAGTTTAGTATCCATCTTATTTAGATTCACCTCAATGTGCCGCAAACAGTCATATAGCTCTGATAACATGGACTAAATAAGGTCAACGGTCTCCTTGCCAAATTGCTTACACAGACCCCCCCAATAACCTCTTTACAATTAAAATGATCATAAAGTGAGGAAGATTCCATTGGTTCAGATCTAGTGAAATCACCAGATGTTTTAAGGATGGGGCCTCTTTTTCGTTTTGTTTGCTGCTGCAAAGCTTGATTAACAAGCTGAATGGGGGGGACCGGGTGGAGACTCATTTAACAGGCTGGGTTTTGTTTACACACTCCTGGCCAGTGGAGGTAGCAAGACTTACACAGTCTGTTTGCAATGCGGATAAAGAAAGCCAACTCTCAGCAGGGAGGGTCTAATGCACCCACAGTCCTTTTATTATACCCGTCAAGAGTGCCTGATTACATGGCGGCAGCCCCTACCAGGTTAAATCGGAACTTGTGTTTAACCATCAGGGATAATTTGAAAAACCCAACAATAAACAGCAAAAGGAAAAAACAAGTAATAAACAGGTAAAACTTCACTTGAGTGATTGATATAATAACCCAAAAAGATGTTAAAACTACAGTTGCATTGGGGCAGCACCATAACTCTGCGGTTCAAGGCCAAGGGAAAGAGTTGTGGCCCTGTCCTGCCTCTGAGCACAGGGCGGGCCCGGGATAGTCCACACACTTGAACCAAGGACCGCACACTATGCCAAAAAAACAGGGGGGGATGACTCTTCCTGGCACTGATGGGCGCAGGATGGGCCCGCCCAAGGCATCCTGCATTATGGGTGTTGTGTTGGTGCCTTATAGCGCTAAAGGGGGCTCCTCCCCCATGCCTTAGGTGACAGGACTTGGCGCCTTCTGGCGCAATGGTAGTAGGGGCTTGTAGTCCCCTTGCCCAGCAGCAGCAGGCAATACATTGCACGCATAGCGTTTGCACTTTATTGTGCTAGAGGTGACAAGACTTGGCGGCTCCTAGCACTATGGTAGTCAGTGTTTGTACTCTTCTTGCACGGCAGGAGCAGGTCCCGCTTTGCAGGTGAAGCATTGGTGCTTTATAGCGCTAGAGGATGCCCCTCCCCCTAGCCTCAAGTGAAAGGATTTGGCGCCACCTGGGGCAATGGGAGTAGGGGTTTGCAGTCCTCTTCCGCAGCAGCAGATGTAAATCTAAATGTAGTATACTTGTAAAGCGCACAGCTGCCCCAGCAACGGGGCGTCCCGGCGCTGTATAACACTGTGGAACCCTTCCTGGCTCTCCCTGTGAGATGCCCCTCCTGGGCACCCCCAAGGTGAAGCCAGGCATCCCAGTGTTGTGGGGGCCGTTGTGGAGATTAAGCAAGCTATTGCCCAGAGTTGCAGTGTGGGACTCATGATTAGAGTAGGCGCCGAGGCGAGAATTATCGAGCCCGTGGACATTGAGCCCAAGACCCTGCCGTGTCGGGACTTGAACCCTGGTCCCAGGCCTGATCTCTGCTTCAGAGTCTGCCGCTCTAACCAGTGAGCCACACTTCTCTGCCACAGGTTATAGCATTGGAGAATTATAGTGCTGTAGGGATTCCTGCCCCTTGTCTCAGGTGACAAGACTTGGTGCCTCCTGGGGCAATGGTAGTAGGGATTTGTAGTCCTCTTGCATGGCAGGAGCAGTTCCCACATTGCAGGCGTAGCATTGGTGCTTTATAGCGCTAGAGATGACTCCTCCCCCTGGCCACAGGTGACAGGAAGTGGCTCCTCCTGGTGCAATGGTAGTAGGGGCTTGTAGGCCCCTTGCACAGCAGCAGCAGGTATGAGTGAACAAATGTGCACTTTGAGATTTCCATTGTGTGTACATGGGTGATCATAAGTGCAGTAACCTTCCCAGCCCCAGGACTCCTTCTGCCTATTGCCTTTAGCCTTGCTATCTCGCCCTGCTTTCACCATCTTCTTTTGCATTTTTGTTTCCCTTTGCCTTTTTGCCTTCTTTTCTTTTTCTTTATGGTTGGCTTTTCTGTGATTTGTCTGATTTATTTTGCCATTTTTTCCCTCCTGGCCTTATTTTTGTTTACTTCATTTCTGTAATTATGGTCCCTTGTTTTTCCCGCTTCCCGTCACTGCTGCCCCCGTGGCCACTCTCGCTCCCACCTCCTAGCTGTTCCCGCCCTACCCCAACTTAATGGCGGCCTCTGGCATGCCGAAGGCGCACAAAAGGCAGGCCCATCCGTGACCCGACCGCCAGGAACCCTGGTCCTCCGACCCCCCAGTGCTTCAACTCAGCAACACTCCACGCACTCAAACCTGGAAGAAACAACAACTGCTATCTGTCAACACTGAACACCACCCAAGGCCAGTTCTCCTACTGACGCTGCCACCGCACTTTCACCCTCCTCCGGACCCTAACAGCTACCGCCAACCCACCGGACGCCAGCGCACCCAAACTCCTGAGCTGCATCCTCCTCAACGTTCGCTCCCTGCACAGACATGCAATAGAAATCTGGGACCCCCTCAGAACCCTCTCGCCCGATGCCACCTTCCTCACAGAAATCTGGAACATCGCCAGCTCCGCACCCGACTTCGCAACCGCAGTCCCCATTGGATACAAAATCCAGAGGAAAGACCTCACCAACCACACTAGTGGACCTCCTCAACTACCCTGGAGGCACCCTCGCCTGCAGACCGCCCGGACTGCATGCCACGTTCCTTACTACCATTGCAAACATCATCAAACCCCACTCCATCGAATGCTTAGACTACGTTTTCCTCGGAGACCTGAACATCCATCTCGACAACCCCAGCGACCCCAACGCCACAGCCTTCCTGGACAACCTAACCAACATCGGACTGTGATAGCTTGTCACCACCCCACCCACAAGGCAGGACATATCCTTGACCTCATCTTTGCTGGAGGACACAACAGTCCCTTCAGCCACACCACGCAACCCATCTGGACAGAACACCACTGTGTCCACTTCTACTTCTCCAAACTGCACACAGGCCCACTCCTCGACCCCGCGCAGGAACTGGAGCAAGATCACCAAGGAACACCTCAACTCCACCCTCAACCACGCTCCTTCTCCCACCCCAACTGACACCAATGCACTCCACAAATGGATCAACAACTGCGCAGACTCTCTCTCCCCCCTCCTGAACTCCGACAGACAGCACACCACAAAAGCCACCTGGTTCAGACCTTCGACCCTCAGTCTAGGTCCACTCTCTCCCCGCAGCTCCACTGTGCTGTATCTTGCCTCCAGATCCCGACCTCCTCCTTGGGAGGTTTGAGGCTGCTGCCCGCTCCTGCGCCTGCTGTCCGCTCCAACTAAGACCAGACCGCCTGCAACCACCATAACCTTTCTCAGACATTTTTTTTCTTATTTTTTTCCCTGTTGTGCCACTGTTAATGTGCTCATCTGTGTCTTGCTCTAATTCCACCACTGTTTTTATTTTCTCCTGCCTGCCTGTTCCTTTCGCCTTTCGCCGCTACTGCCCCTGTGGCCCCTACCCCCGGAATTTCCCCCTGGAATTCCCCCCAGAATTCCTCCCCGGAATTCCCCCGCTCCCGCCTCCCAGCCTTTCCTCCCTCTCACCTCCCCTACTTAATGGCGGCTGCACACAGCGGGCACACCGCTGGTGCACCGAAGGCACGCAAAACTCAAGCCCGTCTGCACCCATCCGTGACCCGACTGCGGCCAGCGCCAGGAACCCTGGACCCCCACTACGCTTCACTACAACACCACCACCCTCCTCGCTCTCAACCCTGGAAGACTTAGAGTATGCCAACAGGCCACGATGAACATGACCCATGGCCAGTTCTCCCACCTCCACTGCTGCCAGACCCTTACCGCCACCCCGGCCTCCAACACCGCTGACACCAGCATTGGCGACACCCTAAAATGCATCTTCTTCAATGTACGTTCCATACACAAACACGCCATGGAAATCTGGAACCTACTCGACTCTCTCTCTCACCCGACATCGCCTTCTTTACAGACACCTGGACCAACGCATCCTCCGCCCCCGACATCAGCACTGCCATCCCAGACGGATACAAGATCCTGAGCAAACACTGTCTTAACCACCCAAGATGGGACTCGCCATCTCCCACAAGAGCACCTCTGCCTCACCACATCTAGCGAAACCTTCCCCTCCGCCGAACACCTGCACTTCCAGATCCAGACCATGCCCAAAGCCACACTCCGAGGAACCCTCGTCTACAGACCCCCCCGGCCCCCGAACACCCTTCTCCTCTACCATCACCGATTTCATCGCACCCTAAGCCATCGCCTCTACAAACTACATACTCATTGGAGACCTGAACTTCCACCTCGACAACCCTAGGACCACAACTCCACTATCCTTCATGACAACCTCGCCAGCATCAGACTTAAGCAACTCGTCAACACACCGACCCACAGAGCAGGATACACCCTCGATCCCATCTTTGCAGCAGGAAATAGCGTCCTATTCAGCCAAACAACTCAGCCGCCATGGACGGACCACCATGGCGTACACTTCTTAATCAACAAACCCAAGGCACCCAAACCAGCCGCACGCCCACCACGAAGGAACTGGAGCAAAGTTACAGACGAGCAACTTAACTCCACCCTCACCCGAGACAACCACACCTGGGCACCCGATGAAAACGATGCAGCCAGAGAACTCCAAACCTTGATCTCCAATTGCGCAGACAAGCTCACCCCGCTACGCAACCCCGACAGACAATGCCCCAGGAAAGCTGCCGGGTTCATCACGCTCTCCAAGAAGCCAGTGGCACCTGCAGACACCTGGAGCAGAACTGGAGAAACACCAAGACAACCAAAAACCACACCACCTACACGGACGCCATGATGGACTACCACAACCAGATCAGAGCCACGAAGAGGAACTTCATCCACAACAAAATCCTGGCCAACGCCACCAACTCCAAGGAACTTTTCAGTGTCATTCAAGAATTCACCTACCCATGCAGCGAAGCAACAGACATCACCCCATCCCAAGGCCTCTGCAACAAGCTCGGAACCTATTTCCACCTCAAGATCAAAAACCTCTACGACAACTTCATCCACCATCCACCAGGCGCCACAGACGGTCTCCCGCCCTTCAGAAACACCAGCCAGCCCTCCATGTCCAACTGGACACTGATCACAGCTGCCGACACTGCCTCGACCATGAAAAGCATCCACTCGGGGACCCCCACCGACCCCTGCCCCCTCACATCTACCACAGAGCCACAGCACCATCGCAGTCGAACTACAACGCACCATCAACACCACCTTCAAAACAGACACCTTCCCAGATGACTGGAAGCGTGCAGACCCCTGCTCAAGAAGCCCACAGCTGACCCCACCAACCTCAAGAACTATCGACCCATCTCCCTCTTCCCCTTCGCAGCCAAAGTTGCAGAGAAAACAGTCAACAGGAAACTGACACGATTTATTAAAGCGAACGCCGTCCTCGACCCGTCCCAATCCGGATTCTGAAGCAACCACAGCACAGAGACCGCCCTACTCGCCGCCACAGATGACATCTGCACCCTCCTGGACCAAGGCCACTCTGCAGCCCTAATCCTACTTGACTTATCAGCGGCCTTTGACACTGTCCCCCACTGCACACTAGTCGCCCGACTACACGACACAGGCATACAAGGAACCAGCCTGGACTGGATCCGATCATTCTTCACCGGAAGAAGCCAAAGGATAAGACTCCCACCCTTCCTCTCCGGACCCCACAAAAATCACCTGCAGAGTCCCACAGGGTTCATCACTGAGCCCCACCCGTTTCAACATCTACATGGCCCCCCTCACAGCCATCGTACGACAACACAGCCTCAACATTGTATCCTAAACTGACAACACTCTGCTTGTCCGCTCCCTCACCAAAGACCCCACCACTGCCAAACTCAACTTCCAGAAATGATTGCAATACGTCGCAGTCTAGACGACCAACAACTCTCTGAAGCTGAACGCCGAGAAGACAGAAGTCCTCATCCTCAGTACCACCCCTTCTGCATGGGACAGCACCTGGTGGCCAATCTCCCTCGGAAGCCTACCTACCCCTTCAGACCACGCCAAGAACCTTGGCATTGTACTCGACTCATCACTCACCATGAACCAACAGGTCAACGCCGACACCTCCAGCTGCTTTAACACCCTCCGCATCCTCCGCAAGACCGTCAAATGGATCCCCCCTAAGTCAAGGAAGACTGTCACCCGGGCAATCATCACTAACAAAGTGGACTATTGAAATGCACTCTATGCCAGCATCAACAAGTCCCTACTCCGCAAACTCCAGACAATACAGAACACCGCTGCCAGACTCGTCCCGGCATCCCCCGACACGAACACATCAGCCAATACCTACGAAGTCTCTACTGGCTCCCAGTGGAGAAAAGAGTCACATTAAAAATCCTCACTCACACCTACAAACGCCTACACAATAACGGACCCAAATACCTAAATGACAGAATCAACTTCTACGTACTCAAACCAAACCTCTGAACTTCCAACCACGCACTGGGCAAAACCCCACGCATCAACAGAGCCAGAGCAGGTGGCAGATCCTTCTCTCACATTGCAGCCAAGACCTGGAACGAGCTACCGGCAGACATCAGACGCCCCCCCTCCCTGAATACCTTCAGGAAGAGCCTCAAAACATGCCTCTTCATCTAAACAGATCTGAGGACCCCCCCCCTTCAGCGCATTGAGACCCTCACAGTTGAGTAGCGCACTTACAATTCCCTGATTGATTGATCGGTTCACCACTGACCTTCAAGAATCCAAGCACACATCCCGATTACTCGAGAAAGCTTGGAGGAACAGCAAAACCCCCGAAGCATGCTCCGTCTACAAGACAGCCATGACAGAACCCCACCAACTCATCAGAACCACGGAGAAGAATTGAATCCAGAACAGGATACTCACCAACTCCAGCAACTCTAAGGAATTCTTCGGCATCATAGAAGAATTCACCAAACCCCCTAGCAAATCTTCCGACATCCCCCCTCGCAGGAGCTCTGCAACAAACTCGGCTCCTACTTCCATCTCAAGATCAAAACTCTACAGCAACTTCGTTGAGCAGAACCTAGACACAACCCTACTCCTCCAACCGACAATGCAACTCAGCCCACCTTCACCACCTGGACCCCCATCACCACAGAAGACACCACCAAGACCATGGAAAGCATACACTCAAGAGCACCTACCCATCCCTGCCCGCCCCACATCTTCCACAGAGCTGCCTCCACCATCGCACCCAAACTACGATGTACCATCAACTGCTCCCTCGGAACAAGCACTTTCCCCGATGACAGGAAATGTGCAGAGGTCAAGCCCCTCCTCAAGAAGCCCACTGCACACCCGACGAACCTCAAAAACTACCGACCCATGTCTCTCCTCCCCTTCGCAGCCAAAGACACTTCAAAGATCATCAAAAACCAGCTCATTAACTTGATGAAAGCCAAATCGATCCTCGACTCTTCCCAAGCTGGATTCTGCAGCAACCACAGCACAGAAGCCACCCTCCTATCCACCACAGATGACATCCGCACCATCATGGACCAGGGCCACACGGCAGCCCTCATTCTACTAGACCTCTCAGCAGCCTTTGACACCATCTCCCACCGCACACTAACCTCCAGACTCCACAACACCAGCATCTGGGGAAGCGCTCTCGACTGGATTTGCTCCTTCCTCACCGGCTGAACCCAAAGAATCAGACTCCCACCCTTCCTCTCTGAACCCACAGAGATCAGCTGCGGAGTACCCTAAAGATTATCACTCAGCCCATGCTCTTCAACCTCTACATGGCCCCACTCGCAACCATCATCAGAAAACACGGACTAATAATATCCTCCACTGATGACACCCAGCCAATCCCCTCCCTCACCAACTAACCCAACATCACTAGACTCAGCTTTCAGGAAGCTATGAAAGATGTTGCCTTCTGGATGAGCAACAGCTGCCTAAAGTTCAACTCAGAGAAAATGGAATTCCTTGTCCTCAGATCCATCCCCTCAGCATGGGACAATACCTGGTGGCCCGCCACCCTCGGCAAGCCTCCCACACCCACAGACCACGCTCACAACCTCGGCATCATACTTGACTTCTCCATCACCATGCACTGACAGACCAACACCGTGTCCTCCACATGTTTCAACACCCTCCGCAAAACCTTCAAATGGATCCCCTCGAATCCAGAAGGATCGTCACCTACATAACCCACCCACTCATAACAAGCAGACTGGACAACGGGAACACCCTCTATGCTGGTGTAAACAAATCTCTACACCTCAAACTCCAGACTATCCAGAACTCCGTAGCAAGACTTGTCCTCTCCATCCCACAACAACACCACATCACCCAACACCCAACACCTACACAAGAACTCCACTGGCTCCCTGTTGAAAAGAGAGTAACCTTCAAGCTTCTCACTCATGCCTACAAATCCGTCCACAACATCAGACCCCCAATACCTCAACGAATGAATCTCCTTCTACGCATCCAAGAGAAGTCTCCGATCTGCAGATCTTGCCCTAGCCGAATTTAGTGGGGGGGATCATTCTCTTACATCACAGCCAAGACATGGAACAAACTCCCACTCAGCATCAGACAACCCCCCACTTTGGAAGCCTTCAGGAAGAGCCTGAAGGCCTGCCTCTTCGGATGAGACGAAGCTGCGCAAACCTCCCCCCCCGCCCTCCACACCTTGAGACCTTTGTGGGTGAGAAATGTGCTTCACAAATCCCTGATTGATTGATTGAGCCTCATGAGTTTACTTTGTGTTCAGGATTGAGCTTTGTGCATTAGTCTGAATCAGTTGTAATGCACTACAGATGTGATGTCACAGTACTTGATGACATCATGGGCTCCCAAAAGTACATTGATTTAAGGTTTGTTGATCCTTTATTGTGTAACTACTGAAGTATCTCAGAGCCATCGTGCAAAATTCTGTCAACCCTCATAGGGCCTGATTTTCTGCTTTCCACAAATCCAAATATTAAGAAATGACAAGATTTGTATGAAAGCTTTTGTTTTGTTATGTAATTATGCTCTTGTTTATGTTTCACAGTCACCTCAATAGAAATTGTGAACTCGTTGAGCATTGTCCGCTTTTTATGTCAGTAATATGAGTTTCTGTCATATTCTGTCCTTCTGGGCTTCCTGGTGACACTTGATGTAAATGTACTGTCAATTGGTGAGATCAAAGAAGCGTGTCCGATTACAGCTCCTTTCTAAGTAGCCAGGCTTTGCACGGTTGTAATCAATAGAAAACTGTCAATACGGAAGATCTGATCTTGGAATATTGACAGAGTTTACAGCCTCCATAGAAAATTTCACCTTCACAGATGATAGGGCCAATCTGGCCTTGTTATGTCCTCCTCCAACACAGAAAAAAAATAGCTCCCCCTAACGACAGCTCGCACATTATGGTGGCCGTGATAACATTTTACACTGTGGAACTCTGATAAAGTTACATAAAAGACATTATTTCTTTTGTATGAGGCAGACTCACAAATATCTTTGCAATTTGTGTCTGTGATGGAATGTAGAGTTATAACAGAGAAGGAGGAAAGACGAGCAACGAATAACGGTAGAACACACTGATAAGATTACGACTCCTTTGCTTGGGACACGGTTTACTGATAGATTTAGAAAGTATCACTTACACATAGTGAGAAGGCACCGATGCAGACTGGGAATGCAAAGCTCCAAGGGTGAGACTGCACAAAAGGAGGCTGAAGATGCTGAGATGAAAGGTGAACATGCATGTTAAGGGGGTGAGAATGCACTCATGCCACAAGGGAAGTGATAAACTTAAACAAGATAATACAATTCCTGATGCAGGAATAGAAAGATCTATGTAAGAATTATTAATTCATTTATAAAGAAATAATACTGTTACGGGGGCGTAATAATGAAAATTGATACTGATAACTGACAGAGAGAATCCTACAACAAACCTGCTACCACAAAATCTAACCATAACCTAAACCCAAACCATAATGTTATGTTATGTTATTTAATCCTGTAACGCACACAGATACTCTGAGGAGTGTCCCGGCGCGAGCCCACGGAGGAAAAGAAAGGATACAAAGAAGTGATGCTAAAGTTAGTCAAACAGGAAGGTCTTCAGTTTTTTTTTAAAAGTCAAAATTCCTGAATGCTGCGGAGAGCCAAAGGAAGTGAGTTCCAGATCACAGCCGCTCTCACAACAAGTGAGCTGCCCCCCATTTTTGTAAGCCGAAAGCGAGAAGTATATGCGAGAAGTATATGCCAGGCACTGAGATGATGATCGCAGGTGTCACACAGGACCCAGGGCATGCAGAGCGCGTTGGGCTAAAGTCAATGTTTTAAACTTGACACAATTAGCCACCGGCAGCCAGTGTAATTGACGCAGACACTGCCGAACACTGCTTCTCATAGGGATGTTAAACACAAGTCTAGCAGCAGCATTCTGGACAGTCTGAAGTTTCCTCCTAAGAAGGTAGTCCGGCAAGCCGGCATATAGAGCATTCGCATAGTCAAGTCGAGAGAGCATCAAGGCCCGAACCACTGTTTCCTTAGCTGTTCTAGGAAGAAGGGGAGACATTTCTTAAGAGTTTTAAGTAGCCAAAAACAGCACCCTGTCAGCTTCTATATCTGGATAGTGAAGGAGAGATTTTCCTCGAACTAAACACCCCAATTTCGTGCAGGTTGCCACGAAGAGGCAGGCGTGGGAAACTGCTCTGGCCATAGAGATTCTCACAACTGGGGGGGGGGGTCCCGTACAGGAGAATTTCCGACTTCTCATTGCATTTAAGCTGTGCTGAGGAAAGCCATTGAAAAACTGCTGCCAAACATTTGTTATCTAAGGACGTAGAGCGCTCGGATTTGCCCCAAGAGAACAACAACTGGGTATTATCCGCAAATGCTATAATTTAGGCCCTCAGTTTTTCAGCCAGGTAGATCAAGGGGGTGACATAGAGATTAAAAAGTAGGGGACTCAAAAAGGACCCCTGTGGCACTCCGCTGGTTGCCTTCTGCGGCCTAGAAGAGAACAGGGGGATCCAAACCTGCTGTGTGCTCCCCTCCAAGAAAGACTTCAACCAGCTCAAAATGGCCCCCGAGATCCCCACTCTCACCAGGCAGAGAAGCAGCAGTGAATGGGGACAGTATTGAATGCTGCTGAGAGGTCCAGCAAAACAAGAGCAGCCCTCCCCCGCCAGCATCCAGACACTCCTGAATGGCTTCCGAGACTTCCACTGAGAAATCCAGTCACTCACCAACAACCCCATACACAAACTCATCCACCTATACAGCCCTTCAAGACACAATTAATCACTCACTTGTACAGTCAGTCATGCACCTACTAAATCATCCATTCCAACACTTATACACCCACTCATTCATACACCTTGACATATATATATATATATATATATATATATATATATATATATATATATATATATATATATATATATATATATATATATATATATATATATATATATATATATATATATATATATATATATATATATATATATAACACACACAAACAGGAAACCCTTTGAAGAGACGTGCCACACGAAGGTTGATCAGCTCTCTTTATTTGGTTGCCTGCCAGCAGGAACTCACGAGGAACAGCTTTTCAGAATAAAATGCCAGACGCGTTTCAGGTAAGACCTTTCTTCAGTGGCATGTGGTTGTAAGAGACTGCAAGCGCTTCGAACTGCACAGTTTATGATTTCCAGCACCTGTCCTTGTGGGCGTGGTCATTTGCATGGCCTTATGGGTGATGTAGTGCAAATCCTGTATTATATATATATATATGTATTATATATATATATATTACCTACTGGCGGTCGCCAGTAGGTAGTTATAGTTAGGATTGTTTTCTATAGGAAATCCGCAACATTCTACTATTGGAAATAACTTTGGCGCCGGTTGAGGAATCTGCCTGTAATTTTCCTTAAATTTGCATCGTTGCGCTCCGCTCCTGAAAGTTTGGGGGGGATTCGTCAAGCGGGGGCCGAGATAAAAGGGGGGCCCAAAACGTGTTTTCCCCATGTTAATTTCCATAGGGCGGTTGGACTCACTTTTAGCCCGAACGGCTGAATGGATTTCCACAAAACCTGGCAAAATTGTAGGGACTGGTAGCCCGATGTGCCTTTACTATGTCTTAAGAAATGTGCTCCAGTGGATTTTGAGTAATTTTGGTTCAAAAAAATATATATATCTGGGCGGAGCCTAACCACACATCTGATCTGATTGGCTGTCAGCACTTCATCCAAAAAGTTTTGGCAGCCATCTTGGGACCAATATACATGATAGTACCTCATTAAAAAGCATTGTAGTTAATGGAGGGTTTTAGGACTTTAGTTACATTATAAATCATTTGTTGATGGTACCATACTCATTTTAGGAATTGTGGTGTGTTCTAAGGTGATTTTACCATGTGAAAAAGCCTTCTGCTGTGATATCATGAATCATGTTTGAAAGAAAACTAATATCTCATGATTTTCCCACAGTGGTTTGGAAGGGGATCTATAAACTAAACTGAAAGCATATTTTTTTCTGTAAATTCACATTATCTTTCTCAGTCATGTGAGAATGAAGTCTGAAATTCTCAGTAAAACATGTACATCCAACAAGGACAGAGACTGTCAGTTGATTCCTTTGTGTTCTACTGCAGCCTCCTAGAGTGTTCTAAAGAACAACTAGAGCGCTAACAGTCCTACTTATTACATAGGTATAGCACACCTGAAGCCATTGTGATGGGAATAAAGTGGTAACTCTTAAAACGTTTAATTTAAAAAGGAACAAAATGAGGGGGTATATTATGCCATGGAAAGTATTATTAGTGCTGCAGAAAGAAAAATTAGGGCACATTTTGAGTGACTTCTCAAATCCTCTTCTATTTCATTAAAAAATACTGTCATGCAGTCTCCCAAGATGGCCACCAGAGACAAAAGAGCCCAAATGTAGCCCAAATATCACCCAGATGTAGCCCAAGTATAGCCCAATGACAAAATGTCCCAGAGTGTTCTAAAGAACAACTAGAGCGCTAACAGTCCTACTTATTACAAAGGTATGACACACCTGAAGCCATCTTGATTGGAATAAAGTGGTAACTCTTAAAACATTTAATTTAAAAAGGAACAAAATGAGGGGGTATATTCTGCCATAGAAAGTATGATTATTGCTGCAGAAAGAAAAATTAAGGCACATTTTGAGTGACTTCTCAAATCCTCTTCATTTTCATTAAAAAATTCTGACATGCAGTCTCCCAAGATGGCCACCAGAGACAAAAGAGCCTAAATGTAGCCCGAATATCACCCAGATGTAGCCCAAGTATAGCCCAATGACAGAATGTCCCAGAGTGTTCTAAAGAACAACTAGAGCGCTAACAGTCTTACTTATGACAAAAGTATGGCACACCAGAAGCCATCTTGATTGGAATGAAGTGGTAAGTCTGAAAACATTTAATTTAAAAAGGAACAACATGAGGGGGTTCATTTTGCCATAGAAAGTATGATTAGTGCTTCAGAAAGAAGAATTAGGGATCATTTTGAGTGACTTCTCAAATCCTCTTCTATTTTATTAAAACAATTCTGACATGCAGACTGAAACATGCACTTTGAATACCAGCAGCAGACTTCCCTGGTGAGCAGTAGCTTTACTACAGTGATCTAATGAGCAACTAGAGTGCTAACATTCAGAATTTATGGCAAATGTGTGACACATCTGAATGCCTTCTTGATGGAACAAAAGTAAACAAGCATTGAAAATGCAATAGATCTCGCCCTCGTTTAAGTTAAAGCCATTCTGTTTGTAATGAGGTGGCTTTTTAGCTTTGCTTTTATTAGTGTTTTTAAACTTTCATGTAAATAACATGCATCTGTATGCATATATGTATATGTATGCATACATTTATATTTGTATTTATACAGATATACAGATTATATATGTTTACATATGTATGTATATATATATATATATATATATATATATATATATATATATACATACACATAACTATATATAAATGCATATGCATATAAATGCATATATATATGTGTATATGTGTGCGTGTAGACAGAGGTAGAGAGGTAGAGGTGTAGAGGTAGAGAGGTAGAGGTAGAGAGGTAGCGGTAGAGAGGTAGAGACTAGTAGAGAGAGAAGTAGAGAGAGATAGAGAGGTAGAGAGTAGAGAGTGAGTAATAGAGAGTAGAGAGTGAGTAGTAGAGAGTAGTAGAGAGCAGTAGAGAGAGTAGCAGAGAGTGAGTAGTAGAGAGTAGTAGAGTGAATAGTAGAGTGAGTAGTAGAGAGTAGTAGAGAGTGAGTAGTAGAGAGTGAGTAGTAGAGAGTAGTAGAGAGTAAGTAGTAGAGTGAGTAGTAGAGAGCAGTAGAGAGTGAGTAGTAGAGAGTAGTAAAGAGTGCGTAGTAGAGAGTAGTAGAGAGTGAGTAGTAGAGAGTGAGTAGTAGAGAGTAGTAGAGAGTGAGTAGCAGAGAGAGAGTAGTAGAGAGTAGTAGATAGTGAGTAGTAGGGAGTGAGTAGTAGAGAGAGAGTAGTAGAGAGTAGTAGAGTAGTAGAGAATGAGTAGTAGAGAGTGAGTATTTGAGAGTAGTGGAGTAGGAGAAAGTAAGTAGTAGAGAGTAGTGGAGGATATTCCAAAGTTTGGCACAGCACCACTTGCACAATAAGTCCAATCAAATCATATCACTTAGAGTCCTTATTGAAGCGCTGAATCTTGGTGTATATTCAAATGCTTTTATTTTCCTTAAGTTTATGTACCACAGCCAGCCGAAACGTTTCGTTCTGTACAACAGAACTTCTTCAGGGCGTTCTTATTTCCTTCAAGTTATGTCGGTATCCTGTTGTCATATAACTAGATATTTCTTCCAAATGTTATACGAGACGTAAGTACATTCTTATTCAAAGTGACTAGGTATCAATTTTACCCACACAATTCGGGCAGACTTGAGTAATTTATAGCATCCTCAAAGTCAGTCTTTCAAAAATTCCAAAGTATAGGACATGATAATCCAAATCCAAATGTTTCTCAAGAAAAGCCATTTTCAATCATTCGGAATATCGGTGTTTGGGCAGATATGACACAGGGACCCTCAGTATGCAAGGGGAATTAGTCCCCCCTCTGCAAATGCGCCAGTGGCCTGCGTTGCAGAGAGGTGTAAAAAGGGACATATCCTCATTACACCTCTGTGCAATGCAGCCCCCTGGCGCATACTGGAGGTTCCAGGTGGGCTAGTTGGCCCCCAGGGACCCCTAGTATGCAAGGGGAATTAGTTCCCCCTCTTCAAACATGCACGGGGGCTGCGTTGCAGAGGGGTGTAAAAAAGGGTGTGGCCTCATTACACCTCTCTGCAATGCAGCCCCATGGCGCATACTGGAGGCTTCTGGTGGGCTAGTTGGCCCCCAGGGACCCCCAGTATGCAAGGGGAATTAGTTACCCCTCTGCAAATGCGGCAGGGGGCTGCGTTGCAGAGAGGTGTAACAAGGGGAATAGCCTCATTACACCTCTGCAATGCAGCCCCCTGGCGCATACTGGAGGTTCCAGGTGGGCTAGTTGGCCCCCAGGGGCCCCCAGTATGCAAGGGGAATGAGTTCCCCTCTTCAAACATGCACGGGGGATGCGTTGCAGAGAGGTGTAAAAAGGGGCGTGGCTTCATTACACCTCTCTGCAATGCAGTCCCCTGGCGCATACTGGAGATTCCTGGTGGGCTTTCAGGTCTTATATAGGTAGGAATTAGCATTAAAAAAACCTTTGAAATTCACAAAAAAAACATAGGTTTCAGGCCTTATATAGTTAGGAATTAGCATTTAAAAAACCTTTGAAATTCACTGAAAAAAACATAGGTTTCAGGCCTTATATAGTTAGGAATTAGCATTTTAAAAACCTTTATAATTCACTCAAAAAACTATACGTTTTAGGGGTGTTATAGTTAGCTGGACATTTCACTCATACAAAACTATTGGAATTGCTCCTATATAGTTAGTTGTACTAACTATATTTCGCGCTTATATCGTATGCGCTCGGGTAGTTCCGGGTGCGCTTACGCCGTGCGTATCACGCGGACGCGGCTACGCGATACGTCACGATGATGTTTTTGTTCGTGGCAATAGCGCAAACAGGACGCTCACCGGTACGCGCACCGGGGCGCGCCGCAAGACTGCGCTTTCCAGTGCGCACACCGGTACGCGCAACGGGAGCGCTCCAGGGCAAAAAAAAGAATTTTTTAAAAAAAATGAAGAATATACATAAAAAAAATATTACATAAATATACAATATAGGATTCATTATAAAAAATATTATATTTGATAGCAATAGAAATTTGCTATTAAAAAACCTTTGAAATTCACTGAAAAAAACATAGGTTTGAGGCCCTATATATAGTTAGGAATTAGCATTTAAAAAACCTATGAAATTCACTGAAAAAACCATAGGTTTCACACCAGTTATAGTTAGGAATTAGCATTTAAAAAACCTATGAAATTCACCAAAAAAAACATAGGTTTCACACCAGTTATGGTTAGGAATTAGCATTTAAAAAACCTATTAAATTCACTGAAAAAACCATAGGTTTGACACCAGTTATAGTTAGCTGGAAATGTTACTGACAAAAAACCATTGAAATTCCCACGTTGTAGTTAGTTGGACTCACTATAACTTGCGCGCCTGCAATGCACTGCTGATGACGTCACATATTACATCACTCATGACATGGTCAGTGACATCACTCATCCTGTATTTTCCTGTATTGCTCTCTGCACTGCCCGCCACAATGCTGAAAATGCACTTTAACATTGTCATATGCAAAGCGGCAGGCACCGCGCGGTGCCTGCCGCTTTGCAAATGACAATGAAGGGGGGTACCACAGGTACCCCCCACGTGCACCCCCCACCTGTACTTCACTCTGGGGGCCCGCAGGGGGCCCCAAGAGGGAAGACCGCATGCCTTTCCGTGGCGGCATCGCCGCCGCGGAAAGGCACTGCACACCACTCATCTTAATATGTCTGGCGGTGTCTATTAGACACCGCCACCATATTATTCCTTTTCCGACCCGGCCGCAAGGCGACCGGGGCGGAAAAGTAGCGGGCGGTGTTTCTCTCCGTTGTGCACCCCCCACCTGTACTTCACTCTGGGGGCCCGCAGGGGGCCCCAAGAGGGAAGACCGCATGCCTTTCCGTGGCGGCATCGCCGCCGCGGAAAGGCACTGCACACCACTCATCTTAATATGTCTGGCGGTGTCTATTAGACACCGCCACCATATTATTCCTTTTCCGACCCGGCCGCAAGGCGACCGGGGCGGAAAAGTAGCGGGCGGTGTTTCTCTCCGTTGTGGTCCCCCCGCCATTGTAATGTGGCGGGGGGGAGAAAGGGTGGCGGGCGGGCATTTCTGTCGGGCGGATCGCCACCGCCACCTTGGCGGTGGCGATCCGCCCGACATCGTAATGGAGCCCTTTGTGTTTGTGTTCAATAAAACACACATACACAACAAACCAAATGCAAGCATAGTGCTCAAATCATTATAAAATGAAGACAATTATCATTTTAAAAAATGTACAATTTCAATACAAGGTAAAAAACACCAAAAGGCAATCAGAGCATAGTGCTCATGTGCAATGGTTTAGGTATGAATGAGTAGGCTGTAATTCATGATGGTAATTTCAAAATCAAGTAAGGTGATGTAGCAAGTAGCTACTTTGCCAATTTCTAATATTAAAAATCGGATTCTTAATCAGAGCTTGATACTATGTAAAATGAACTGTTGATCAAATAAATATCATGTGTTTCAAGCTCCATACATTTAATAAAAATTGACACTAGATCACCTGGCAACCCAACCACAATGTTCAAAAAGGTGTATCTCCTTGTAATCAATGTATCCAAATAACATGAAACATGATCTTTAGTATGCCAACTAAAACAAAAAGTGCTCGTGTAAATTGGGTGAAAAAACGCAAATTATAAAGAATGTGTGATAATGAACGGTAACAGCTGAAGCACACGATATGAAAATCATCCTAATTCATTTAGTGTAAAACTAAAACCATATATCCTAACAAATGTCTAATCAGAATGTGCACAATTCGACTAGCTTTGGACACTGAATTCCAGAAAAACCTCTAAAATTGGGTCGAAATTTCAATTATAGAAAGTTGTGAAGTTCATCAATTGCATTTAAACCATTTGGTGCCTTAGAATCGAGCAATAGAATGAAATATGTCTCTCTTTGTCTAAGGAGTTTCTCTCTGTCTCCCCCCCGTCCGGGGTTGGGAACTGACCCCAAAAGTGTATAATGAAAATCTTTCAATTTGTTACTGTGGACAGCTTTAAAGTGGCGAGCCACCGGGTAATTACTGTCCGAATTTACAATTGCACGTATATGCTGTAAAATACGTTGATTGGTTGGTAGTTTAGTACTGCCGATATAAGACAAATTGCATGTACAGGTAAGTTGATAAATGACAAAGTCGCTACGGCATGTCAAATATTCTGTGATGGCAATCGGTTTATCATTAAATGCAGATTTGTAATGTGTGCCATTCATCGCGAACGTACACGCGCGGCAAGACGTGAATTTAAAGAAACCTGTTTTGGACAGCCAAGTTCGTTTAGGTGTTGATTCAGGTTGGGGCTTGTCCAAAGCATCTTTCATGGAGGGAGCCATCCTGAAAGTGATCGCCGGTGTTTTAGGTAAGATGGGACCTAAAATTACATCCGTCAAAATGATTGGCCATTCTGAGTTGATAATCTGTCTCAGTTTGCGTTCTTGTGAGCAATAAGTGGTGATGAGACGAACTGAACTGATGCAACTGTCCTCAGAAATAGTCAAAATTTTGGGAGCCAGTAATTCATCCCTCGAAAGTAGAGACGCTTTTGAGAGGGCGCGTTGTAATAGTTCAGATTTATAACCGCGCTCGAGAAATCTCTGAGTTGATTCACCTAGGCATTGATCCGCTGCAATTGGATCACTACATATTCTTTTGATGCGGACAAATTCACCAAAAGGAATACTGTTAATTGTGTAGGATGGATGAGCACTACGGGCATGCAGAATGGCATTGCCTGCCGTTGTTTTACTATGTAACCTGGTGTGGAGCCTACCCTGCTCGATGTAAATCTGGACATCAAGAAACTCAGCCGAGTCTGATGAAATGGTGGCAGTGAATTTCAAATTGCGAGTATTGATGTTAATCTCGTCTACAAATTTTTGAGCCTGAGCTTGCGAACCATTCCATATGATACAGATATCATCAATGAAACGCCAGTAATGGGCTAGATGTGAAAGCCACTGGCTGTGGTTTTTGCCTAGCACGTGCTCCTCCCACCAGCCAACATGTAGACATGAATAGCTGGGGAAGAAGCACGAGCCCATGGCAACACCCCGTTCCTGATGGTAAAATTAATTTTCAAACTGGAAATAATTATTGGTTAAACAGATGTTTATCATTTCTACCAACATATTATTGTGATCTCGCAGGATTGCATTGCGTGTGTCCAAATAATGTTTGGCCGCCTCCAAACCTTGGGAATGATTAATGCTTGTATAGAGTGACTCAATGTCCATCACCAAAAAACAGAAATCAGAACACCAATTAACATGTTTAATCTTAACCAAAAAGTCCGTAGTGTCTTTGAGGTAGGATGGGAGTGAAGTCATGTGAGGTTGGAGAAAATAATCAATGTACTTGGATAAGTTTTCATTCATACTACCTCGTGCCGAAATGATAGGACGACCAGGAACAGGAGTGATTAGTTTGTGTACTTTGGGAAGAAGGTAGAAAACAGGAGTGATTGGATGAGTGACGCCCAAAAATGTGGCCTCTTCCTTCGTTATGAGACCGGTTCTTTGCCATTGATGGATCTTTTTTCTAGTCACTTCATTGCTTTTCAGCATGGCAAATTTGGTGGTTTGAGTGTAACACAGGGGATCTCCCAATTGTCTTTTTGCTTCAAGGAGGTAATCCACTTTAGCCCATAGTACCGTGTTACCACCCTTATCGGCGTTCTTAACAATCACAGATGGATCACTCTGAATTGTCTTCATTAGTAACCAATATTGTTCATTGTTATTGTTATAGTTATGTTGTTTTTTCTTGCCCAAAGTAATCCTGTTCAGTTGTTTCAATTCAGCTACAACTCGGTCGCTAAAAACATCAACTGCATCTTTCGGCATGAGAGGTAAAAAAGTAGATTTACTTCTAAAGGGACTGGAAGCTGGTTTATTTACTGAGACAACTTGACTGACAGTAGGTGTTCCTTCCTCGTTGTCTTCATGGGCTAAAGAGAGAAGTGTTTGAAGGCCTTCAAGTATATATATATATATATAAACAAAACACTCCAAATGACCTCCAGCAAGCGGGTGCAGCAGCGCTGGCGAGGAAGGAGACGGACCACAAAGCTCAGGTACAATGTTTAATTTCACCCAAACCTTTACCAGTGACGCGTTTTGATCTTAAAAAGCCCTTGTTCAGACTGCGGTTTACATGAATCTCATTACTTTTTAAATGCTGTGTGATACACACCCCCCTTCACTACGTGGCTTAACATGTGACCATAGAAAGTGAAGAAATACATGTTGTTTTTCTTTCCAAATAATTCATATTACAAAATCTTATATCACAACTAGAATTTTGTAAAAATAGACCTTAAATGCATCTTAACATTTTCTGCGGGATATTTCAGTTAAAAATTTGTCATTATCAAAATACAACCATTTTTATATATATATATATATTCACTGAAAAAAACATAGGTTTCAGGCACGTTATAGTTAGAAAGTAGCATTTAAAAAACCTTAGCAATTCACTGAAAAAAAACATAGGTTTTAGGGAAAGTTATAGTTAGTTGGACATTTCACTCGTACAAAACCAGAGAAATTCCCTTGCGCCCCTGCAATGCACTGCTGATCACGTCACATATTACATCACTCATGACATGGTCAGTGACATCACTGATGACATCTCAAATGACATCACTGATGACATCACTGATGACATCGTCCAGTGACTGTGTTTCTGTAAAGTTTAAATATGTTTAATATATATAGGGAAAGGCGTATTGAGGAATGAGTAGGTGTATAAGTGTCTGAATGGATGATTTAGTAGGTGTGTGACTAACTATAAGTGAGTGATTAAAAGTATCTTACTAAATGCAGGCGTTAGTGACTAAACTGTGTGAATGTCTGTATCCGTCTGTGTGTTGGTGTGTAAACGGCTACATAGGTTTGCGAATAGCTACTTGAGTGTCTTTATGGGTTATTGATTGGTTGTCTGAGTGCCTGAGTGTTTGCGTGTGTGGTGTGTGTGTGACTCTGTGCATAGATGTGTGAGTGGGTGATTCACTGGCTGCATAGTTTCAAGAGTGCATCTGTGATAGACGGTATGGGTGGGTGAGTGTGTGTTTGGGTGTGTTAGTGAGTGAATGTATATCTCATTGGTACATGTGTGAGTAACTACATATGTGAAAGGCAGTATATATGTGTGTTCGAGTATATAAATGGCTATAAGTGAGAGTGTGTCATTGTGAGAGTGGCTGTATGGATGAGTGTGTGCTTGTATCAGTGATTGTATAAGAGCATAAGAATGTGCAAGTATTTGTATGACTAAGTGAGCTGGTGTGTGTGTATAACTGTATAGGTGAGTAAATGGCAGTGTGATTAATTATTTGTATGACTGACTAGGTGTTTGAGTACCTCTATGGATGAGTTGCGGTGTGTGAGTGTCTATATAGGTGTATGAGTTCATATGATAGTCCTGTACTGAGTGACCATAAGTATGAGGGACTGTACGGGTGAGTGAGTGGATGTGTGTATAAACCTAAGAATCAGTGAGTGGGTATGTAGTTATTGGTGTTGGAGTCTCTATGGTTTTGAGAATGGCAGTATGTAAGTTAGAGTGGGTGTATGAAAGGTTACAGTAGGGTCTAAGAAGATGCATCAAATTATCACATGGATGATGTCATCAGTGATGTCATCAGTGATGTAATTTGAGATGTCATCAGTGATGTAACTGACCATGTCATGAGGGAAGTAATATGTGACGTCATCAGCAGTGAATTGCTGGGGCGCAAGTTATAGTTAGCTGAACTAACTATAAAGGGGGAATTTCTCTGGTTTTGTACAAGTGAAATGTCCAACTAACTATAACTTTCCCTAAAACCTATAGTTTTTTCAGTGAATTTCTAAGGTTTTTTAAATGCTATTTTCTAACTATAGCGTGCCTAAAACTTATGTTTTTTTCAGTGAATAATCAAAGGTTTTTTAAATGCTAATTTCTAACTATAATGTGCCTGAAACCTATGGTTTGTTTCAGTGAATTTCTAAGGTTTTTAAATGCTAGTTTCTAACTATGCCTACAGAGGTAGGACATGTGAAGAAAGAAGAAAATATATACAGAAAAAGCAAAAGAAATACAGAAAGAAGCAACCGAAGTCCACAAAGACGAAGAAAAGTGCAGGAAGAAGCAAGGCATGTGCAGAAAGAACCAACAGCGGAGCAGAAAGAGGCCTTGTTGCAAGATTATCCTGTGCCCACAACTTTTTCAGACAGGTTCTTCTGGTAACTGACTCTGACTAACCAGGCCTATAGGCAGTGCAATGCTAAAAGACACTTAGAATACAGTGAAAACACCTACATACACTAGAGAACACTATGCGTTGGATTACCCCTGTGATTAGCATGCCCTCCTCTGTAAGGCCTAGTACATAATAGGGCAGGGGGATTAAAACTACCTCTAAGTCAGAGGTGCAGAAATATGCTACTTTAACTAGTAGTCACGGTTGCAGAGTGGTGGAGAAATGGTGCTGGGAAGTTCAACCAACGCTCAGGAATTCCATTGCGTAGGACTTACAGGAGGTACCAGTAGGGATTCTTGCCCCCGAAACTCCCTCAGGACTAAATTGGACTTCATCCCCCATTCCGTAGTCTGCCACGAGGCACATTTACAGAGTGGTAGAGAAAGGGGGCCATGGCCTCCGAAGACGTCTTAGCAATCCCACTGTGTGGGACTTACTGGAGGACATCCTTGGGGCCAACTTCCCAAACTATTACCTTGAGTCAGTCCCACAGAGCAGCACTGGTAAGTACTCGTACCAGGCTACACTCACTTTGCCCACCACTCTACAAACGTGCTCCCTGGCACGCTCTTGGATGGGGATTAAAGTCCCCTTCAATGCTGGGGGTTGTTTAGGGGCCAACTAGCCTACCTTTTACCTCCAGTAAGCCCCACGCAGGGGTATTGGTGAGAGGTAGACAAATGCCATGCCCCCTTTCTCCACCACTCTGCAAACATGCACCTGGCGTGTTTTGAGTTGGGGGATTAAGTCCCCTTGAATCCTGAGGGTCCCTGGGGTCCACCAGGAACCTCCAGTAAGCACCACAGAGCTGCATTGCAGAGAGGTGTAAAAAGGGGCATGGCTTGGACCACTTCTCTGCAACGCAGTGCAGTGGCGCTTACTGGAGGTACCTGGTGGGGTTTTTGGCCCCCAGGGACTATCAGGATTCAAGAGGAAATATTTCCCCAACTTAAAACGCGCCACAGGGTGTGTTTGCGCACATTTCACCTCAGGCCCGACCCCTCCCTTCACCACTGCGCAAATGTGCCCCATGGTGCGTTTTAAGCCAGGGGATTAAGTACCCTTGAATCCTGGGGATCCCTGGGGTCCACCTATCCCACCAGGTACCTCCAATAAGCGCCACAGAGCTGCGTTGGAGAGAGGTGTAAAAAGGGGTGTGGCCTAGAACTCTCTGCAACTCAGGCCTGTGGTGCTTACTTGAGGTACCTGGTGGCCTAGTTGGTCCCCAGGGGCCCTCAGGATTGAAGGGGAAATTAATTCCCCAACTTAAAACACGCCACAGGGCGTGTTTGCACAGATGCCACCTCAGGCCCGACCCCTCCCTTCACCACTGCGCAAACGCGCCCCATGGTGCGTTTTAAGCCAGGGGATTAAGTCCCCTTGAATCCTGGGGATCCCTGGGGTCCACCTATCCCACCAGGTACCTCCAGTAAGCGCCACAGAGCTGCGTTGCAGACAGGTGTAAAAAGGGGCATGGCATGGACCACCTCTCTGCAACGCAACCCTGTGGCACTTACTGGAGATACCTGGTGGGCTAGTTGGCCCCCAGGGACCCCCAGTATTGAAGGGGAATAAATTCCCCAACTTAAAACGCGCCACAGGGTGCGTTTGCAGAGTGTTGCTGGGAGGGGGTGGGCCTCCTGCATGATCCGATGTTTTTATTATTATTTATTTTTAAGAAGGGGCTGTGTGGCCCCCCTTCCTTTACTATTTTATGGGCCTTGGGGACCCCATCCCCCAGGGCCTGACCCCAATTTTTGTTAAAAATGGATGGAGGCTGCGTGGCCCCCCTTACGAGGCCTTATTCGGCCCGGGGAGCCCACCCCCGGGGCATGGCCACTGTTTTTTTGTAATATATATTTGGAGGGGGGCTGCATGGCCCCCCTCCTCAGGCCATTTATGGCCCCGGGGACCCCATATCCCGGGGTTGGCCTTTGCTTTTTAAAAAGAAAAAATTATTATGGGGGCGCATGGCCCCCCTCCCGGGCCACTTCTGTCCTTGGGGACCCCCTCCCCCAGGGCCTGGCCATTGCTTGAGGGGGGCCGCGGGGCCCTCCTCCTCAGGCCTTTGAGATGTCATCAGTGATGTCATCAGTGATGTCACTGACCATGTCATAAGTGATGTAATATGTGATGTCATCAGCAGTGCATTGCGGGCGCGTGAGTTATAGTTAGCTCAACTAACTGTAATGAAAGGAATTTCTCTGGTTTTATATGAGTCAAATGTCCAGCTAACTATAACGTCCCTGAAACCTATGTTTTTTTAGTGAATTTCAAAGGCTTTTAAAATGCGAATTCCTTACTATAACATCTGTAAAGCCTATGTTTTTTTCAGTGAATATCAAAGTTTTTAAAAAATATTAAATTCATATTTTAATATTTATAAAACTTATGCTTTTTCTGTTTTTTTGTAACATTTTGGAACTCTATTATCTTTTTTTTACTTTAAAAAATATGTAATCTTTTATATCTTCTAAAAAATATATGTATATCTTTTTTTGGGGAGGGAGAAAACTGCAGTCCCATACCGGTAGTGTACCAAGCTCCATCACCATGCGAATCCTATCCACCCTATTGCTAAACTCGTAAATGATTCGCATTTCTTATCTGACAGGTTTGTGGCACTGCGTCCTGCGCAACATCATATACGTATGAGGTCGCGCCAGCTGTTACTTTGGTATCCGACGGGTACGCAGTACCAGGATGCGCGTTACATCATGTACGAATGGGGTCGCGCCCGCTGCGGGTTGTGCATGCGACGAGTGCATGCTGCCAGGCCCATCATAGACGTATGGTGTCACACCGGGTATGCCATACCCTCATTTTTTTTTAATTCTCAAAACTATATCTAAATAAGTTTAAAGTGTATATGAGAGCAAGCGATAATCTAAAATATTTTAAACATTTATATATTTCTAACTGTAATAAACTTATATTATGATAAATATATTTTCACAAAATCATGTCGCTCGATGCGCGATTGCCATGTGACCTTAAAAAAAAGGATTTGACCCCACCCATTTTAGTCATTCTCTCTTCACCGTATGATGAGGGACACCTCTTCTGCTAAGAGAGCTTTTTTGAAAAGTTTTTTGCTGTGTAGTGTACACATATCTTATACTACACACAACATGCAATGATCATCTTGTTCAATATTCATAGACTGTACATTAGCCTTCCACATGTGATGACCATGCATCTGAAACGTTACATCAAAAAACAAATGTGTGCCACACGATGCCCCTGGTGTGTGTCTGTGCGCATTATTGTGCTGCCTTTCGGCTGGGGTATTGGTGGCTCGAAGGGGGTTTATCAGCCACGGGCACAGTGCACATCCTAGATCACATGTGACAAACAGTAAAGAGTAATGTGTAGATTTGTGTTGCAGTATGCTCTGTTGTCAGGCTTTACCAGTATAGTAGCGTGTCATATGTGAGACTTTCATATTCACATTTGACATGCATTGCTTGATTGTAAGGAGCGTTATCACTGTGTATGATGCAGCCTCAATACTGATCCTCCGTCCATCCTAGCACATTCACATGTGTACGCTTCGCGATAGCAACACTTTCAATAATACCGCACACCATTGACATGCGTGTCTGCGCATATCCACGAGCTTGACAACGACTTGTGATGTTGGCCATTCAATGTTTTTAAACAGCATCTCATTAGCGATAGTTGCGGCCCTCCCGGTACATGCTACATTAATGTAAAGTGCGCATTCTGCAACATCAAAACTGCAACAGGGACACACACATAAGTACACTTCCTGGCCAGGCAGGAACTAAGCAACGCCCAGGTGCCCAGAATAATTATTCACACCCCTACGCTGCCCTGGCATACACACGCTGAGCTCACTTTATGTTTGTATAAATAGGATGACAACAACGCCACATGTCCCAGCTCTTCCACACTGCCTCAGGTGATATGGCCGTATCCACCTCGCATATCACAATGTGCAATATAAAAAAGGGATCCATGAGGTGTACACCATCCTGGCAATCTGCACTGGATATGAATTGTGAACCCTACTGGCCGTCGTGTTTGGAAAGGGATCCATGAGGTGTAGACCATCCTCGCAATCAACACTGGATATGAATTGTGAACACTGCTGGCCGTCATGTTTGGACATCGATTTTGGAAAAGGGGGTGGTGATGGACAGAGTTTCTGAATGATGCAGAATACTCTTACCCAGTCAAGAGATCAGGGTTGGATCCATCACCGTTTTTTAGCTCACTGCACCATCCCAGCTCAGAACCTGGCTACATGCAAATTAGTTTGTTCCTGTCCCAGTGCATGATGGGAACAGGGCAAACCAAACTACCAAGCAAATTCTTATACTGGGAAGGAAACAAGCTTCCGGGGACCGGTTTCTGGCATTTCAGCCGTCGTCGGCCCGGCTTGCTTGAATCCTGATGGTGCAATGAGCAAGGGACTCACGTCTGAGTATACCCTCCCACACTTAGTGTGGACAAAATCGATTTTGGAAAAGGGGGTGGTGATGGACAGAGTTTCTGAATGATGCAGAATACTCTTACCCAGTCAAGAGATCAGGGTTGGATCCATCACCGTTTTTTAGCTCACTGCACCATCCCAGCTCAGAACCTGGCTACATGCAAATTAGTTTGTTCCTGTCCCATGTTTGGACATACAACAATGATTGCAGGTGAGCAGTGGGACCTGGGTGCACAGGTGCTGCAATTGAGAGAGCTGCTGCAGGAGGGGTGGGGTGTATTTATTTATTTATTTAAGCTTTTATCGCGCACAGCTACCCACAGTGGGTTTCCTGGCGCCAGGGATAGACTGTAGAAGAAAGGACGTCACAGCACCTGACTTGAGGCAACAACCAGCTATTGGCTACGCTTAGTAAAAAGTAGAGTCTTCAGAGCCCTACGGAAGCAAAGTAGGTTGGTCTCTAACTTTAGTGTCAAAGGGAGGGAGTTCCAATATTTAGGGCCCAAGATAGAGAAGGAGCGGCCTCCCATTTTTGTCAGCTTACATCTTGGCACTGTGAAATTGCCAGTGCCCGATGACCTTAGTGAGCGCAAGGATCTGTAAGGTTTTACCAACCCTTGAATGTAAGCTGGGGCGCTACCCTGCTTGGCCTTGAACATGTAACAGAGTGCCTTGAATTTAACACGTTCGGGGACGCTCAACCAATGAAGGTCACACAAGGCGGCAGCGGCTGAAGTGCGTCTAGGGACGTTCTTTAGCAGGCGCGCAGCCGCATTTTGTACAACCTGAAGCAGATGTATGGTAGCTTTATCTGCGCCCAGGTAGAGAATATTGCCATAGTCCAGGCGTGATGTTACAAGTGCCTGGACTACGGTTCTGCGAGAGGAGAGGGGGAGCATCCACAGAATCTTATGAAGCCACCGCAGCATTGAGAAGCAAATGGCTGCAACCTTAGTAGCCTGTTGCTTCATAGTTAGCCTGTCGTCAATAATGACGCCCAAGTTACGAACTGCAGTGGATGGTGTCGGCGCATTTCCCAGTTCAATGGGCCAATGACGGGGACCCCAGAGATGCTTGTTCCGACCCAGAATGACCACCTCGGTCTTCTCCCCATTCAGTTTGAGACAATTTCTCCGCATCCAGTCGGCCACAAGAGTGAGGCCAGACTTGAGTGCGGAGGTATTGTTCTCGTCTCTCCCTGATAGGGAGAAGACAATCTGGGTGTCATCTGCATAGGAGAACAAGGTTAGCCCAGCCTGTTCTACTATGGTCGCCAAGGGTTTAACATAAATATTAAATAATAAAGGGCTAAGGATTGAACCTTGGGGAACGCCGCGAGTAGATGGACAGATGGTGGAAGCTGCTTTAGGGGAAAACACTTGAAAGGTTCGGTCGCTAAGGAACGACACCACCCAGGCCAGGGCCTGGCCTGCCACACCTAGAGATTTCAGAGAGTCAATAAGGATGGAATGCGACACGGTGTCGAAGGCTGCGCTCAAATCCAGCAGGATGAGCGCCATGGTGTTTCCCTGATCGACACCGTGCCTAAGACTCTCTGTTACCCCCAGGAGGGCAGTGTCAGTAGAGTGCCGAGGCCGAAAGCCTGACTGCGAAGGATGGAGAAAGGCAGTGTTTTCGACCAGTTTGGAAAGCTGGGAATTAATATGTCTCTCCAATATCTTCGAGAAGATAGGCAACAATGATATAGGGCGGAAGTTGGCAGAGTTGGAAAAATCTGCACCCAATTTTTTCAATAGGGGTACAACCATGGCGTGTTTCCAAGTTTGGGGGACATGGGCCTCACTCAGAGAAGCGTTTAGTAGTTTGATAATAATGGGGTGTGTGAGGGGATCTAATTGTTTTAATATTTTGGCCGGGAGCGCGTCCCGTGGGGAGCCCGATCGCACACTATTTAAGCAGGAGACAAAGGAGATGGCATCTAAAGGCTGCCAAGTAGTAATTACTGCATCAATGGCGGTGTTCACCGGTTCCTGGGCCATATCAGGGGCATTTGAAGTAGTCCCTGGGAGTGTGGTAAAATGGTCGTAGATAAGATCAACTTTATTTATATAGTAATCTGCCAAGGATTGACACTGGGCGGCATCAAGTGCCGGGGGGGGAGGAGTAGACTTTGCACCAGTCAATTTTTTAACAACGGAGAATAGCACCTTTGGGCAATTTTGTGCATCAGTCACAGTTTTTTTAGTGTAATCTGCTTTAGCAGTTTTACAGCTATTGTGGTACTTTTTCAAGGCTTCTTTATAGATGGCTTTACGTGAGGGGGAATAACCTTGTCTCCATTTACGCTCCAAGGTCTTGCATTGTGAGCGGCGGCATTTAAGTTGTTCCGAGTACCACGGAGCCGGGGGATGGTGTAAAGAAGCGGACTTCGATGTCATCGGTAGCGCCGAATTGACAGCATTGGTTAGCCAGAGTTCAGTGGCGCAATTGAGTGCAGCAACTGGTAGTTCAGTGCACGGAAGTGTTTTGATCAACAGCTTGTTGAGTTCTGGCATGTTGATCTTCCCCCAATTCCGAGCTGGCCTAGCAGTTTCCACCTCAGGTCTTATTGCTGTTTCAGCCATATCTAAAGAAAAAGGGACGGCTAAATGGTCGGACCAAGCAATTTGTAGGGCTTCTCGGGGGCAGTCTAAAGAAAGATTGGACAGAATTGGGTCTAATAAATGACCGGCACAATGTGTGGGACCTGTGTTTAGAAGTTGAAGATTAAAAGCTTCCAAGATGGAGAGAAGCTGATTCCTATGAGGACACTCATGGTCTTCAAGATGTATATTTAGGTTCCCTAAGATCGTAAAATTCGATGCTTTGAGCAGTACTAGAGCTAAAAAATCCGGTAATGATGTTATCCATGAGCTCGCTGTCCCTGGGGGACGGTATATCAATAATCCTGACAACGTGAATTGGGGGGTAATGGTCAGTTTAAATAGGGCTGATTCACAATCTTTTTGAGTGGCATCTATCAATTTACAAGTGTATACATTCCTGTAGACAATTGCAATTCCGCCACCCCTGCCAGAAACCCTATCCTGACGAAGAATGGTATAATTGGAAGGAATTGCATCTGCAATGTCCGGACCTGAGCAATCCTGGAGCCACGTCTCAGTCAGGAATATCGCATCAGGTTGATTTTCAACAAGGAAGTCATGGATATTATATTTATGTTGTGGCAGGGATCTGCAGTTGATGCTCCAACATCTTAAAGGGGGGCGAATGGAAGCTGTCCTGGAGCATGCCTGCCTCTTCCGTCTACCTTGATGTTGAAGGGATCTGCATTTAGTAGGAGTTCTTAATGAAAAGCTGCACCGAGTGCAGCTGAACTTGTGAGGCGGGAAAGGGTAGATAGAGCAGTTATTATTAGGAGTACCGCGTAGCGCATACAACTCTTCATGTGAGTATGTAAGAATCATGGTGAGTATAATAGATTAACTCACCAAGAAGAAGAGTGTGCCAAACCCCCGGAGCCCGGCCCAGCGCGGACGGGCGCAGACGGGCTGACTCTGGCGTGACTCCGGCGCTGGTGAGGCGCGTCCACTGCACGCGTCCGCTGTCGCGGAGGATATCCGTATCCTTTTGTAGGGATGGCTAGAGCGCTGAACCAGCTGCCGCCTCCCACTCAAGATGTCTGCCATGAGAAATGCTTCCCTTCTACTCGGTAATCAGCCCTGAAATCGGCTGTTACCGACGAAAGTGCAAGGGGAGTGATTTGTAGGGGCGGGGTGAGTGTAAATGCTATTTCAAGCTAGTTACGAGTAAATAATAATTTTTAAAATTTCGGCGTCTAAAATAGCAGCTAGCGTTCGTGTACAATGCGCTTTCAATCAGCGACAGTTGCACACAGTAAATCACACAATTAAGCACACAATTTCGCTCTACCTCCCGGCTCAAGCCTCAGGAGGGGTCCAAGATTAATGCAGGTAACACCAGTGTCAGCGCAGTGAAACTAGCGTCTGAAAACCCTGGGCTCCTTTTGTAGGGATGGCTAGAGCGCTGAACCAGCTGCTGCCTCCCACTCAAGATGTCTGCCGTGAGAAATGCTTCCCTTCTACTCGGTAATCAGCCCTGAAATCGGCTGTTACCGACGAAAGTGCAAGGGGAGTGATTTGTAGGGGCGGGGTAAGTGTAAATGCTATTTCAAGCTAGTTACGAGTAAATAATAATTTTTAAAATTTCGGCGTCTAAAATAGCAGCTAGCGTTCGTGTACAATGCGCTTTCAATCAGCGACAGTTGCACACAGTAAATCACACAATTAAGCACACAATTTCGCTCTACCTCCCGGCTCAAGCCTCAGGAGGGCTCCAAGATTAATGCAGGTAACACCAGTGTCAGCGCAGTGAAACTCGCGTCTGAAAACCCTGGGCTCCTTTTGTAGGGATGGCTAGAGCGCTGAACCAGCTGCCGCCTCCCACTCAAGATGTCTGCCGTGAGAAATGCTTCCCTTCTACTCGGTAATCAGCCCTGAAATCGGCTGTTACCGACGAAAGTGCAAGGGGAGTGATTTGTAGGGGCGGGGTAAGTGTAAATGCTATTTCAAGCTAGTTACGAGTAAATAATAATTTTTAAAATTTCGGCGTCTAAAATAGCAGCTAGCGTTCGTGTACAATGCGCTTTCAATCAGCGACAGTTGCACACAGTAAATCACACAATTAAGCACACAATTTCGCTCTACCTCCCGGCTCAAGCCTCAGGAGGGGTCCAAGATTAATGCAGGAACACCAGTGTCAGCGCAGTGAAACTCGCGTCTGAAAACCCTGGGCTCCTTTTGTAGGGATGGCTAGAGCGCTGAACCAGCTGCCGCCTCCCACTCAAGATGTCTGCCGTGAGAAATGCTTCCCTTCTACTCGGTAATCAGCCCTGAAATCGGCTGTTACCGACGAAAGTGCAAGGGGAGTGATTTGTAGGGGCGGGGTAAGTGTAAATGCTATTTCAAGCTAGTTACGAGTAAATAATAATTTTTAAAATTTCGGCGTCTAAAATAGCAGCTAGCGTTCGTGTACAATGCGCTTTCAATCAGCGACAGTTGCACACAGTAAATCACACAATTAAGCACACAATTTCGCTCTACCTCCCGGCTCAAGCCTCAGGAGGGGTCCAAGATTAATGCAGGTAACACCAGTGTCAGCGCAGTGAAACTCGCGTCTGAAAACCCTGGGCTCCTTTTGTAGGGATGGCTAGAGCGCTGAACCAGCTGCCGCCTCCCACTCAAGATGTCTGCCGTGAGAAATGCTTCCCTTCTACTCGGTAATCAGCCCTGAAATCGGCTGTTACCGACGAAAGTGCAAGGGGAGTGATTTGTAGGGGCGGGGTGAGTGTAAATGCTATTTCAAGCTAGTTACGAGTAAATAATAATTTTTAAAATTTCGGCGTCTAAAATAGCAGCTAGCGTTCGTGTACAATGCGCTTTCAATCAGCGACAGTTGCACACAGTAAATCACACAATTAAGCACACAATTTCGCTCTACCTCCCGGCTCAAGCCTCAGGAGGGGTCCAAGATTAATGCAGGTAACACCAGTGTCAGCGCAGTGAAACTAGCGTCTGAAAACCCTGGGCTCCTTTTGTAGGGATGGCTAGAGCGCTGAACCAGCTGCTGCCTCCCACTCAAGATGTCTGCCGTGAGAAATGCTTCCCTTCTACTCGGTAATCAGCCCTGAAATCGGCTGTTACCGACGAAAGTGCAAGGGGAGTGATTTGTAGGGGCGGGGTAAGTGTAAATGCTATTTCAAGCTAGTTACGAGTAAATAATAATTTTTAAAATTTCGGCGTCTAAAATAGCAGCTAGCGTTCGTGTACAATGCGCTTTCAATCAGCGACAGTTGCACACAGTAAATCACACAATTAAGCACACAATTTCGCTCTACCTCCCGGCTCAAGCCTCAGGAGGGGTCCAAGATTAATGCAGGTAACACCAGTGTCAGCGCAGTGAAACTCGCGTCTGAAAACCCTGGGCTCCTTTTGTAGGGATGGCTAGAGCGCTGAACCAGCTGCCGCCTCCCACTCAAGATGTCTGCCGTGAGAAATGCTTCCCTTCTACTCGGTAATCAGCCCTGAAATCGGCTGTTACCGACGAAAGTGCAAGGGGAGTGATTTGTAGGGGCGGGGTAAGTGTAAATGCTATTTCAAGCTAGTTACGAGTAAATAATAATTTTTAAAATTTCGGCGTCTAAAATAGCAGCTAGCGTTCGTGTACAATGCGCTTTCAATCAGCGACAGTTGCACACAGTAAATCACACAATTAAGCACACAATTTCGCTCTACCTCCCGGCTCAAGCCTCAGGAGGGGTCCAAGATTAATGCAGGTAACACCAGTGTCAGCGCAGTGAAACTCGCGTCTGAAAACCCTGGGCTCCTTTTGTAGGGATGGCTAGAGCGCTGAACCAGCTGCCGCCTCCCACTCAAGATGTCTGCCGTGAGAAATGCTTCCCTTCTACTCGGTAATCAGCCCTGAAATCGGCTGTTACCGACGAAAGTGCAAGGGGAGTGATTTGTAGGGGCGGGGTAAGTGTAAATGCTATTTCAAGCTAGTTACGAGTAAATAATAATTTTTAAAATTTCGGCGTCTAAAATAGCAGCTAGCGTTCGTGTACAATGCGCTTTCAATCAGCGACAGTTGCACACAGTAAATCACACAATTAAGCACACAATTTCACTCTACCTCCCGGCTCAAGCCTCAGGAGGGGTCCAAGATTAATGCAGGTAACACCAGTGTCAGCGCAGTGAAACTCACGTCTGAAAACCCTGGGCTCCTTTTGTAGGGATGGCTAGAGCGCTGAACCAGCTGCCGCCTCCCACTCAAGATGTCTGCCGTGAGAAATGCTTCCCTTCTACTCGGTAATCAGCCCTGAAATCGGCTGTTACCGACGAAAGTGCAAGGGGAGTGATTTGTAGGGGCGGGGTAAGTGTAAATGCTATTTCAAGCTAGTTACGAGTAAATAATAATTTTTAAAATTTCGGCGTCTAAAATAGCAGCTAGCGTTCGTGTACAATGCGCTTTCAATCAGCGACAGTTGCACACAGTAAATCACACAATTAAGCACACAATTTTGCTCTACCTCCCGGCTCAAGCCTCAGGAGGGGTCCAAGATTAATGCAGGTAACACCAGTGTCAGCGCAGTGAAACTCGCGTCTGAAAACCCTGGGCTCCTTTTGTATCAACCTGGGTGCGCAGGTGCGAACAAGCGATGTTGCCGTGCGTAATGATGTGATCTCTGACATCATTCAGTCACATATCTGTCTCATTTGAAGGACCTGCTGGACCGTACTGTAGGCCTGAGCCAGCGGGCAGCACTGCCCTACAGACTCGTGGCGTTGGCTTTTGGAACACTGTAGTGAGCTAATTACTAAGTGTACATGCACACAGGCTGGCACCACTGCATTACACAAGCACATTATGCTTCTAGCATGCGCTCTGTTCCTTTGTATGTGAACGTTGGCATGACATATTATTATTTAACCTTGTGTATTTTTGTTCACTCCAACTCCTCTTTGAACCACGATTACCACTAATAGTTGGTAGATCGTACTTCAAGAAGGAAGTAAGCACTCAACTGGTGTTCTCTATTAAGCTTGAAATAAACTTTCATTTACCTCAAGACGTTTCCAGCATTACATTATTTCTCCTTTTTCTGACACTGAGTTGGTTGCGCTAAAATGGGCGGAGTGGGAGCTCACCCTGTTACTATGCCCTGGGCATTCTGACGCCTTCCATCATGGTATCAAGACACCGTCCCCAATCGGAGACCTGCTATGCCACCCTGAGAGAGGCACCCTGGAGTCGGAGCTTGCACCGGCACGTTGTTGGACACACCGATGGTGGCAGGTGAGCAGTGAAGCCTCTGTGTGCAGGAGCTGCAATTGAGCACAGTGAGGGGGAAGAGGCTGGGGTGCAGCAGCCTAGTACACAGTTGCAGGCAAGCAATGTTGCCGTAGATAATAATGTAATCTCTGGCCTCATTCATATCTGTTTCATTTTAAGGACTTGCTGGACCGCACTCTTTCTCGCGGACCCCAGCGTCCCAGACACACGGGTGATAGGAGGTAAAAAGTGAGGGCTGGGTGCAGTAGGCCGACGATCTGTCTCCTCCTCCCTCTGTTCTTTTGACTCTCCCTCCCTTTCTCCCTTCCATCCACTCCCTCTCTGTCCCATTTTCACTATCGTCCTTTCATTCTGACTACCTTTCTTTTTCTCTTGGACATGGCACACATACTTATGTTTCTTTTTTGTCTAGCAGGTTTTGTACGCTGCTTCTGGAGGAGTCCCACACACATTTCATTTCATACTGTTGTTTGTTTCAATAAAGTTGTGTTTCCATTTATTTGTTTTGTTTTAATAAAGGTTATTTTTTTAACCAGTAAATAAGTGAGTGTGTGGGTCTACTTTTCCTGACAACACTTGTCTGTAGTTTATTGTGAAAATCGGCGGTTTACAGGAGGTTATGAGGGAAAACATTTTCATTTTGTGGTGCACATACCAAATAAAAAACAACAGACTATTACATAAATGAAGCCTTGATAATTCTACAACTAAAAGGGTTCTGTGAGTGTATCACTTTATTATTATTATTATTTTGTACTTGTATAGCGCACTTATCACCCCTACAGGGGTCTCAAGGCGCTGTACGCATACCGCTGTGGAACCCTTCCTGGCTTTCCCTGTGAAGTGCCCACTCCTGGGCACCCCCAAGGTGAAGCCAGGCATCCTAGCTCTGTTGGGGCCGTTGTGGAGATTAAGCAAGCTATTGCCCAGAGTTGCAGAGTGGGACCCATGATTAGAGTAGGCACCGAGGCAAGAATTATCGAGTCCGCGGACATTGAGCCCAAGACCCTGCCATGTCGGGAATTGAACCCTGGTCCTGGGCCTGACCTCTGCTTCAGGGTCTGCCGCTCTAACGATTGAGCCACACTTCTCCACTTTATAACACCATGAGTACTGCTTGTGTGATTACAGCCCCAATAAGGTACTGCCTAGGGCCACTGAGGCTTCAGGGACTGGAGAGGCCCACCCTGCATATTTAAGTAAAGCCCCAGAGGGTGTTGATCCCCGGACTTGAATTGGCCTCGTATCCCCCCGAACAATTAGTACACAATACCCGGGGACGTGGCGATCCCCTAGGCTGCGAAACGTCTCTGTGCCCTCCCGCACCTAATTTACATGTGAGATTAAGGTCCCCAGTGCCGCAGAGACCCCGCAATATAATAATAGGATTGGCCCCGGAACATTACCCACCAGGGGGCTCTTTTAAATAAACGGGTGAGACCCGGCGTTATTTTTTTTTCTCCATTTTTACCATCCGGATCCGCTTTATTGAAGCAATGTTTTCCTCCTCTCGCTTCAATGAGGCAAACAATGATTTGCTATCACAGAAGCCATGTACCCGCCCTGTAATAGCAAATATAAATGTCCCGCCGATGCATACCCCTGGACATTGTATTAGATTTGCCTGGGAGGTGGCGCTCCCTAGGGCCATGATGCAATGATTACTGAATAACTACAGAATTAGTATAAAAGCATATTAACACTACTTGCACATGTGTAGTACAGCGACCAGAGTGTAGTGAAGAGGCAAAGGAAGCCAAAAATCTAAAAATATAAATCCTACCAGAGGTCGGATGACATAATTCAATGAGCCGACGACCCTGGGATGAATAGAAACAGCTTCACGAAGAAAACGGGTCTTCGGCAGAATGCAAGCAAGCTTAAAATATTGGTGAGTGCTGCCTTCTTTTTACCTTCTCCCGCTCATTGCCAAATTTATGTAGTGAAGAGGCAGACAGCAGTGGATCCGATAAGTAGATTTATTGCAGGAAAACAAGACAGCTTAAACAGCCACCAAGAGGAGTAGACAGCAAGGCAACAGTCTTCACCAGCACCTTGTACAAACTCCCCAAGATTCCCCTCATAACAGCCCTACATTCTAACATTACATACTTAAATTCTACTAGCATTACATACTAGCATTCTACTATGACTTACATTGGAATACTACACAGACCACATGACTTTACAGCAATGAGCTCATGGTTTCATCCATGAGTCTTGAGACCGGTAGGGGTGAGTAGTTCGCTTCCCACTCCCTGTACTGTATAAACGCAAACTAACACTGCTTCCACAGGTATGCAACACCGCCCAATCACATCACTTTACAGCAATGAGCTCACGATTTAGGCTCACGGTTTGATCCCCGAGTCTTCAGACCAGTAGGGGTAAGTAGTTCGCTTCCCACTCCCTGTATGGTATAAACGCATACTAACACTACTTACACAGTTATATTACAGTGGCCAGTATGCTACAGTGCCCAAAGCCCATCCCTTTACAGCAATCAGCTCGGTTTGATCCCTGAGTCTTTACACCGGTAGGCGTGAGTACTTCGCTTCCCACTTCCGGTATAGTATAAACGCACGGTAGGGGTCAGTAGTTCGCTTCCCACTCCCTGTATGGTATAAACGCCTACTAACACTACTTGCACACGTATGCTACAAAGACCAGAGCACATCACTTTACAGCAATGAGCTCACGGTTTAAGGTCTCGGTTTCATACCCAAGTGTAGCAGCATCTCATCTCAGCACCATCTCACTCTGAGCAACACCGCACTTTCAGACCAGTAGGAGTGACTACTTCGCTTCGCACTCCCCCACAGAGGTTACAGTGCTCCTAACCTCCTGTTTCCTACTCTTTTTGCTCTTTTCTCCCCTTACTCATTTCAACAGAATCACAAAATGGCTGCCAACACTTCCTAGTTGTAACTGCTCGCACCGCTCGCAGCCAATAAGCAGCAAGCTTGTGCTCGTAACGCCTCAGCCAATCAGATGGAGCGGCTAGTGACATTTGAAAGTGGTGGGGCGCAAACTGATTTGCATACTGCACCGTAGCGAGCGAGCGCAGCGAGCGACCCCGAACCCCATAAGGGGGGTTTGGGGGGGTTACCCCCCCACAAGAACATTTTGAAAAAAGAGAAGAAAAATCGTGCATTTTCAAGCAAATTTGAGAAAGCAGGAAGGTTAATAAAGTAATTATGAAAGTGCAGTTATTACATTAATAGATGGCATAACATAGGTAGCTGTTTGTTCAGTATAACCACAGAGCTTCATACATTCCGTCCTATTACGCTCAGATACATTTTCTTTGCATCAGGCACACTGGGACCCCAAACATAGGCTATCTTTGCCGGACTATTCTTCAGATTCCACTACTATTCTGTTTATGCAGAGTCTAAGTACAGGCTGCAGAGCTGTCCCTCAGATTGCAAACATTTTACATTACAGACTCCGATATTGGCATTAAAAGTACCCTCCAGCTTATCAGCTTCAGCAAGGTTTCCAACAGCATAGCACCCCTTTGCTACACACAGATTACAGGTTTAGCCACATGATGAAAATAGCAACTTATTCAGTGTGATAATTAAGGGAGCAGAGCGCATGGAAAACCTATTTAGTGATGGGCCGAGCAAAACACAACAAACAAATTAACTTCTTTCATCTCCTTTATTTCAAACCATTTACAGGGCTTAGCTGTTTTAAACCTTGTGAAAAAACAAGCTAATTTGGTGAAAGCATACTTAGAAATCTGTATTTATGTATTGTAATTGTAGACTGGACCAAAAAACGAGTGAAGGGGCTCCACCAAAGCACCTCTCCCTTAATTATTTACATATAAATTTCAAGCGGTCTGACAAGTCTGCCAAAGCTGCAGCAGATGAGCTGGGGCATTTACTCCTGGCCTGGGTGCTGGGGCGTTTACTCCTGGCCTGGGTGCTGCAGAGCTGCACACTAAGGCGCTACCAGGTAACCAAGACTCAAGTGCCACCACAGCATCAATCTGTGCAATCATTCAACAACAACTGGTTCAAATATGTTCTCTCAATGTTTCAAGCTATATTACAAATGTCATAAAAAGATGTTAATATTTCACTTCTGTTCTTGGATTTTCGTCACAATAAAATACACTGAACATAATCTTCACAAAAGTTATTTACAAAAGTTTAAGCTATTGCCATTATAAATTAAAATCACTTTTATTAACGTATTAATTATACAAAAATTAAAAGCCATTGCTATTTGTAATATCAATACATCTAAGTCACATAAATACAACACATATTGCATTACAAATAAGCATGGGCGGAAAATCCGTTCTGCTCGCGGATTTTGAGGATTTTCGGTAAATTCGCAATCCGCGAACTCTCGCAAATTTACAGAAAATCCGCAAATTCGCACACAGCGGATTTTTTTCTTGGTGATACAATATTGCGGCGTGCGGCGTTCACTTACCATCATTCAGCGTTTGCCGAGTTGTTTTTCTTGATATTTTTCGAGTGCTGCGCTATTTTGGATCTTGCTGCGGGATCCCGCGGGAGTTTGGCGACGCATCGCGAGAGTTCGCAATTGCGAACATGTAGGTGCGGCGGGCAGCAACAATCTCGCACTCGCGAAATTACAAAATTTGCAATTCTGCACAAGAAATCCACTAGCAAGCAGCATAGACCTTCTGAAAATGATGATTTTTATCAGAATAACTCCTCAGGTTGATATTTGCCTGCACTTTTTTGGATTTGAGGCCTTTTGACTTTCTTTGGATCACTTTTGGATTATAAATCAACTTTCACAAGTAAGTTTGTTTGGGGCATTACAGTTGCTGTTCTGCAGAAAAACGAGTTTTGCAAAACTGAAAGCACTCAGCAGGTGCAAAAGTTCACTCATCATTAGTAACCATTCCCTGTAGTACTTCCTGAGGGGCCCCTCCAGAGTTCAGTTGCCTATGTTTGTTTGGGGCATTACAGTTGCTGTTCTGCAGAAAAACGAGTTTTGCAAAACTGAAAGCACTCAACAGGTGCAAAAGTTCAAACTCATCATTAGTAACCATTCCCTGTAGTGCTTCCTGACTGGGGCCCCTCCAGAGTTCAGTTGCTAGTTGCAACAATTCTATGACCCTGCTCTGACCCTCACAGCAGGCTCATAGAATAGCTACAAGTAGGCCACAAAGGTCCTGGAAAACAAATTGCACTGCAACAGAAAGCAAAGATAAGGAAGCAGGTGCCAGACTGGAATTTTAAAACAGTGACACATTAATAAATCAACCCCAAATAATTCATGTCAGTTGAAGCAGGGCAGGTGTGCTTGCTTTTCCCCTCCTTAATCTACAGTGATGAACCAGAGGGTGGCATTGATGTACCAGAGGGTGGCATGGGTGAAACAGGGTGGCAGTGGTGAAACAGAGGGTGCTGTGAACCTGTGATGATGAACCAGACGTAGAAGCAACATAGTCGCTACCGTTGCGAGCCGACAAGTAAGTTCGCAATTGCGAACTGGTACAAAACCCTCGCGAACTGGCAGAAACCCTTGCGAACACAAAAAAAAAAATTTGCGAGAATTCGCGGATTTTGCGGATTGCGAGTTCGCAAATACGCAAATTCGCGAATGCCAGATTCGCAAAATTCGCCCATGCTTAATTACAAATGCTGTAGGTGTCACATTTGCGAAAGTTAAAACTATTGGCATTGCAAATGACAAAGCTATTTTTCGCTATTTTCAAAACCAACACATAAATAAAAAATTGTCATTTACAATACCAATAGCTCAAACTTTCCTAATGCGAGACCTATTGCATTGCAAATGCTTGTTTATCTATATACTCCGTCAGGCGTCTGTCCTCTAATGGGGAGGCCTCTGGGAGAGACGTATCACGTGGAATGACCGCCACCAGTGCGTGTTTAATCCGTATATAGTGAAACAGTTCTGTGGGCGCCATTTTGTAATGTTCTTGTAAATGGGCAAAAGTGACGATTTTACCCCCTCTCCTGAGGTCACCTAGTTGCGAGATCCCTATTGTGTCCCACTGTTGAAAGGTGGCCGACCGCAGGGGCGTCACTGGGAGCCTCCGGCGGTGAAGGGATGGAGGGAGACACACACCTGATGCAGGTTATCAGGGACATGCGCAGCCAGATCAACAAAAGAGGGAAAACCAGGCCCTGAAAGAGGAGCAAGGCTCCGGCTCCCCTCAGAGTGAGCGGCCAGATCCATTCCAGGGAGCGAGCTCACAGGTCCAGGGAGAAGACCGGCCTTGTGTGATGTCATGAGTGATGTCACTGACCATGTCATGAGTGATGTAATATGTGACGTCATCAGCAGTGCATTGTGGGCACGCGAGTTATAGTTAGCTGAACTAACTATAACGGGGGAATTTCAATGGTTTTGTATGAGTGAAATGTCCAGCTAACTATAACGTGTGAAACCTATGGTTTTTTCAGTGAATTTCTAAGGTTTTTTAAATGCTAATTACTAACTATAACATGTGTGAAACCTATGGTTTTTTCAGTGAATTTCTAAGGTTTTTTAAATGCTAATTCCTAACTATAACGTGTGTGAAACCTATGGTTTTTTCAGTGAATTTCTAAGGTTTTTTGAATGCTAATTCCTAACTATAACGTGGGTGAAACCTATGGTTTTTTCAGTGAATTTCTAAGATTTTTTAAATGCTAATTCCTAACTTTTAACGTGTGTGAAACCTATGTTTTTTTCAGTGAATTTCTATGGTTTTTTTAAATGCTAATTCCTAACTATAACGTATGTGAAACCTATGGTTTTTTCAGTCGATATATATATATATGCACAGGAAAATTAAACAGGCACTTCCCTTACAAAGAAGTACAAAGTTTGCATGTCTGCAGCCTTTCTTATTTTTCACCTTATTCATATTCTGCTCAATCAACACATCATCCACACATACACACCTACTTGCTCCCTTTCTTGGCTGGGGTTATCAATCATTCTTCTTTAATTCAAATTCAAAGTACAGGCCATTTATCAACGCATTTTATTATAACAACTACCCCGGCCGAAGGCACTATGAAATTTGCACACTTGCTCCCTTTCTTGGCTGCACTTATCAATTATTCTTCAATTTCATATTTTGATTCAAACTCAAGGCCCTTTATCGAGCCTTTTTGTTGTAACTACTGTTGCAGTAATTCTGCTCCTACACACAACTGTGCATAAAGACTTACAACCTCAGTGAATTACGGTGTTCCAAACCCCACCTTAGTATCCAAACACCCTAACAGACTAGTAATCAGTGACTCAATGGTTCTTCCTCCTATAGTAAAAACACCAATTATTAGTCAACCCACAACATGCGACTTATGTTACCTCAGATAATGTAGATAACAAGAGCACTCTTTCGTTACATTCTTACACCAGTCCAAAACAAGCACTTAATAAACACACCTGCAACTTTGAAATGTTTATTTCTAACACCGTAATCTCATGCCCAGTACCTTACATAATACAAGCAAACATATTATCAGAAACAAAGTTGTCAACATTGTTAATATTCCATAAAATACAAAGAGAGAAAGCATCCTATAATGCAAAAGAGAAACAGATTTAAAATATACCTAAATTTCACCCTCCCTACTTAGAAGGTTAGTTTATAACTACAGAAGATCTCGCACGATTACATAGGCAGACCCATAGCTCTGTTACTCAGCAGAAGTGGATCACATTGAGTTCTACACAAACTATAAGAGATGCCACAGCTGCATATCTCTTATGGCTCGAACGTGCGAACATCATTCCGAATAACACACACAGTATCCAACATAACCTTGATGTTTCATGCTCTCACTATACACACAAAAGTAGCGAGGCAGTCTACAAATGTAGTATATCAAATTATTCTCATATGAAGCAAAATACTCACCCTTCTCTAAACAATATTGCAAGTGCGTGTTGTTTGCAAAGCAGAGAAGAAAAACAAAAATGGTGTTTAAGCTTCTAATAAACCCATGCCAACTTAACACGGTGTGAGTGCAAGGCTCAGCCCACAACACATTTCCTTGACCAAAGCACATAATATAAACGTGAGTAAATTACGAACACAGAGTCCAAGCCTAAAAAGCAGAGTCAAGTTCAATTTTGCAAAAGAAATTATTCGATCTTTGATAAAAAGCAGTAACTAAATAATAAAGAATAGGTAGAAAAATCAAACAGTCTTATTCCACCAGTGTATAAGCACAGTATGTAGCAACAACCTCCAACAGGAAGTCATTGTTCTCATCTGAAAACATTTCAGCCATCCAATTCAATAGTGAGAATGAACATACATGTTCCTCAACCACCGGAGCCTCTATCACCATCGGAGGAAAACTCAGGTCATCTTCAATGTAACTGTGTGCCAAGAAGTCATGCGCCGCTGCAAAAACATTCCAACGTCCCATTATTTCATGTGTCGCTGCTAAGGCCATAATCCCACAGCCAGAACAGAGGAAGTCATGAACGACTAAGGGGCTCATCAGCTGGTCATAATCCGCGTTGGGAGACACCGTACTGCAGAGACACACATCCAGGGCCCGGTCGAAATCACAGCTCAGGCAATGGAACACAGGTTGTATGCATGTGAAAAAGGAGATTCGAAACGATAATCCATAAGCTGCACTCAACGTTGCAAGAGGCAGCGCGCCATAGTAACTAAGCATTCGGTTGCGGACCAGCAACAACCGAGAAATATTGCTGCAAGATGTGCATCCATATTTAACTAAACAAATTAATACAAGCACACCGGCAACTAATGTGAGCATTAAGCACAATTCACCAAAGATGCTGGAAAAAATCGAATGAAAAAACACAGACAAGACACCAAATATCGTTTCTACAGAAGTCATAAGGCCAATGCTTATAACTTTAAAAAAGTAAGCTAACCCCCTACTCGAAGACGCATTAAAGATAGTCTAAATTAACTCCCTAAAAGTCCATGGCACGCCTGTATTTAATAAAGCATACACTTCTGTGCGGGTGTTTGCTACATGAAGGACAAATGTTTCTGTAGCAGATATAACAGAGAATTCTTTTTGAGACAATAGCGCTCTTATATGGCTCATTTGGTTGACTCTTCTTTCAAGGTCGGAATCAACGGCCAGATGGAAACATCCAGCTTCCCATACAGAGGAGTAAACACAACTTTTTTTATAGCAAACCACACACTAAGTTACTGTAATCATGTAAGCAATGCCTGCTAACATCGCACAATAAGCCACACAGCTGAATCGGATCACCAATAAGTGACCACTTCTAACTATTCTCATAGCGCGCCCTGTGCTCTGATTTGACAGTGAGAGAGTGATCGCACCATAGTTTCTACTGCTAATCATTCTCAGAATACGCTACAAATACAATAAAACGGCGATAATTTTAACACCCGTCCTTGATAATATGCCCCGAATTTTGTAGCATGCCCTGCATCGCAAAATGGGATGCAGGGCACGGAATGAAGGGGCATTTTATCGACAACATAAGGCGATACATTATCGCCGCTTTTATCGGCAGGAAACTGCAGATAAAGCAGCGATAATGGGCTTGATAATAGGCCCTTGTAAATTCCCATAGGAACCCAGGTTCTGGTGTTAACCTGGGCTGCTATGGGAATTCACAAGGGCATATTATCAAGGCCATTATCGCCGCTTTATCGGAAGTTTCCTGCCGATAAAACCAGCGTTAATGTATCGCCTTATGTTGTTCATATTATGGCCCGAAATTTTTTAAATTAATTTAATTGTTTACTTACCTACAATCATCTAGATTCTGTTGTTTATCACCCCCCACCCTGTCCCTCCCCCGCCCCGCCTCCCACCGCAACTCCCTCCACGGGCCGCGTCTGGGCTTGATAATATGCCCTTGTTAATTCCCATAGAAGCCCATGTTAACACCAGAACATGGGCTTCTATGGGAATTAACAAGGGCGTATTATCAAGACCATTTTTGCCGTTTTCTCGGCAGTTTCCTGCCCATAAAACGTCGATAATTTTAACCCTGGTCCTTGATAATATGCCCGTCAGTGCCATATTATGCGTAAAGAGCAATACATTATCGCCGCTTTTATCAGCAGGAAACTGCCGCTAAAGCGGCGATAATGGGCTAGATAATAGGCCCTTGTAAATTTCCATAGCAGCCCAGGTTCTAGTGTTAACCTGGGCTTCTATGGAAACTTACAAGGATATATTATCAAGACCATTATCGCCGCTTTACCGGCAGTTTCCTGCCGATAAAAGCGGCGATAATGTATCGCCCTTTTTTAATAATATGGCCCATAATCTCTTAATGTACAGAGACGCACAAACTGATATTAAACAAAAAAACATAACAGCATGCATTATAGCAAAACACATTTACTACTATAAAACGTTTAACAATGGACAAATATAGGGGCATATTATCAAGACAGGCGATAACATTATCGCCGCTTTATCAGCAGTTTTCTACCCATAAAGCGGCAATAATATTATCGCCTGTCTTGATATACCCCATAATTCCTTAATGTACAAAGATGCACCGCACACACTCCCATACAACGTATCAATTCACCTTTCAAATTGATTTGTAGATTAAGAAGAATACCACTCACACAGTGGATATTCTTGTAAAGAATCTCTCTAGTTCCGTGTTTGCAGCAGAACCGTCAAATGGAACATTTTCCCTCTCATTTTACACATACATACATACAAATAACCAATTAAAATCCTACACACATTAATTCAAAACAAAACACACATTTCTATTGATTTAACATTCCAAACCTTTCCAACTGACATAACTTTCCACCCCACCCCCAACAGATCATGCAAAATTCAACTGTCAACAGAGGTCAAAAGTTCAGCACTGTATAAAACACTGCTCCTCAACAAATTTAGACTATACATAAGCACTTACTTATAAGTACCAATAAAGCAAAAACGTCTCATTACAAGCAAGAAAGATATAAACACATAAACTTGATAAATATATGTAAAAGATGTATTTTTAATTAATTTTTCTTGCTTACGTACACTTATGTAACAACTTTCAAAGTTCGCACTGTACGCGCACAATAAATATACCGTAAAAAAACAATAAATAGCATACATCACTAATTTTTTACAATCACCGGACACCCCATCCACCAAGCCTCAAATATAACGTTCAAGACCGTAGGTAGAGCCCCAAGTCCATGACGGTACCAGCTGGTTCCCTGCATCATTCGGGAGCCGGCATTGCTATTCCTCACAGAGAGCAGCTTACATACTTCCATTCTAATTTCAAACATGATTTCAACAGTTTGTTATACATTTTATAAAATAATATAGTACTGCACGCTAAAGCAGAAAAGTCAGCACAATTCTGATAGAATACAAAATAGAAAAAAAATACACTTCTACACTCAACAAACTCGCAACTAGAGTGCACAGTTTAATTTAAAAAACACCCTACCAGAACTAGTTTTTCAAACGCATTGTACAATAAAATGCGTCACAAAATAGGTTACATACATGGTGACTCTATAACGTCAAATAGAAAAAAGAAGGCCACTCTTTCGCTACCAGGAAAACACAACAAAAGTACAAGGCCCAAACTTCCATTGCAGTGATTTCTTAGTTGCAGGTCTAGTTGTCAGATCGACACACACACTCCCTCATGGCTAGTATACACCCACACCACACCCATTCAGCGCATCTGTCACTACACACGTGACCCTATCTATAAAAAAGATGGAGCACACGTGCTGTACGCCATTTTAGAGTTGTTCCCAAAGTACCGAACAAAGGGCCCACTACCACATGAGTGGCCTCTTTGGTCACTGAGTTAGTGGTGCCCGAAGCACTGAGCGGGTGAGGAACCTGCGACGATGATGATGATGGAATCCGAGTATGTCGTGAGCCATAGAGGTATCAAGACTCGGCAACACGTATGAGACTTCTTTGTTGAAGATCGTGACTACATCATGAAGAAACTCATTTCCACAAAAGGTGAGCAGTGACACTTGAGTATGCATCAGAAGGAGTCAAAGGGTTGTAGCTGATTACATACAAAAATGCGACTTAATATTTTAGACGAACGCACTCCTATATAATGTATTAATATACATATTTAATTTTTTTTCCCAATAGCAGTAATTTTTTTATAATTCCTGAAATGTCCTGAATATATTCACAATACAAACAGACATATTATCAAGGACCGGTGTTCAAATTATCGCTGTTTTATCGGCATGAAACTGCAGATAAAGCGACAATAATAGGCTTGATAATATGACCTTGTGAATTCCCATAGCACCCCAGGTTCTTGTGTTAACCTGGGCTTCTATAGGAATTCACAAGGGCATACTACCAAGCCCATTATCGCCGCTTTATTGGCAGTTTCCTGCCGAAAAAAGTGGTTCCGCTGCAACAGTCTAACTACAGAATATTAAGAACCCACATTAAAATTCACTTTTGACAGTAGTTACGTAACTCAGTTTACGATGACTAATCAAAACGTCCTTTTGTTTCCTTCACCAAACATCCTTCAGAAGCAACCACGGCCTATCAAGCAACAGCAATGGAATTGTCTGCAACGTATTGAATATACTTTGACGTATAGAAGCAGAGTTCAAGTCAAGTTGTGAACTCCGGTGGCCGCAGTGATTATACAACGGTAAGACAGCAGCCTACATATACAGTGCCTTCATAGCAATGCATTAGAAATAAATCGGCATATTTACAATGCCGTTATGCCACTTTTGCATCAGTAACGCAGTAGGCACATCCATATAGACACCACTTGAACGCGGCACTATAACAAGTGAAATGTACCAGGTACACTGCACTCGTAAAACTGTAGTGTTACCTTTATTTGTGAAAGGAGAGATGGGCATATTATCAAGCCTTGGCGACAAAATTATCGCCACTTTATCGGCAGGAAAGTGCCGCTAAAGTGGCGATAATGGGTTTGATAATATGCTCTATGAAATTCCAATCGAAGCTCATGTTAGATGAGAAGGACATCTAACATGAGCTTCGATTGGAATTCCATAGAGCATATTATCAAACCCTTTATCGCCATTTTAGCGTCACTTTCCTGCCGATAAAGTGGTGATAATTTTGTCGCCCAGGCTTGATATTATGGCCCTCTCTCCTTTCACAAATAAAGGTAACAATACAGTTTTACGAGTGCAGTGTACCTGGTACATTTCACTTGTTATAGTGCCGCGTTCAAGTGGTGTCTATATGGATGTGCCTACGGCGTTACTGATGCCCGTTATGCCGACTTATTTATAATGCATTGCTATGAAGACTTTGTAGATCTAGGCCTCTGTGCTTACCGTTGTATAAACACTGTGGCCAAACACTTCAGCCAGTTGAATTCACAACTTATTTTCACCAATTCTTCTACATGTCCAAGCAGACAGCAGTGTCTAGGAGAGAAAGACCACCTCCTGACCAAGACTATAGGGTCAGAATGTTTCTACCCTGCCCCCTTTCCTCATTTCTCAACTTTGTTTACTGTTTTCTTGTGACTCTGCTATCCCGACAAACAAGATGGCTACCAACACTTCCTGGTTTGGAGTATTGACAGCCAATCAGCATGCAGCTCCGGCTCGTAATTGTACGTATTTCCGTACGAGTACACCGCGATTTTTCTTTTAATTTTTTTTTATTAAAAATAGAGCCTAAACATCCATGTACGACCCCCTGAGCAAGCCTAGAGGTTCAGAATGTTACTAGCCTGCCCCTTCCCTTATTTCTCAACTTTGTTTAACTATTTTCTTGTGACTCGGTGCTACCGAGGCACAAGATGGCCACCAACACTTCCTGGTTTCGAGTGTTGACCGACAGTTCACAGCCAATCAGCATGCAGCTCGCGCTCGTAATTGAACGGATTTTCGTACGCGTATTGAACTCCGTCTCTAGATATCGCTATGATTTTACTTGTAATTTCTCAAAAACTACTGAACGGATTTACACCATTTAACAAAAAGCGCAATCTGCGAACCGAACTCTACCTCTCTGCCAAATTTGGTGTAATTCCGTTCAGCCATTCGGGCTGTAGCCCTGGCTAAAGGTCCCTATGGAAAATTGCATGGGGAAAACACGTTTTGGGACCCCCGTTTTTCTCGGCCCCCACTCGATGCATCATCCCCCAAACTTTCAGGGAAGGAGCGGAACCGAGCAGGCCATTTTCTTGGAGAAATTCATGAAGATTCGTCCACCGGCGCCAAAGTTATTCCAAATAGAAAGTTGTGGATTTCCTTTGGAAACTAGGTCCTGACTATAACTACCAACTGGCGACCGCCAGTAGGTAATATATATGATTTATCTCATCATAAGAATAAAAAGGACTTTTGGAATCTACCCTGGAGTGCCGGATGATTTATTATTTTTGAAATAAGTCTTATATCGAATATATATATATATATATTACCTACTGGCGGTCGCCAGTAGGTAGTTATAGTTAGGACCTAGCTACCATAGGAAATCCGCAACATTCTATTGGGAATAACTTTGGCGCCGGTGGAGGAATTTGCGTGTAATTTTCCGAAATTTAGGCCAGCTCCGTTCCGCTTCTTCCCTGGAAGTTTCGGGGGGATTCGTCAAGCGGGGGCCGAGAAAAAAGGGGGTCTCTAAACGTGTTTTCCCCATGTTAATTTCCATAGGACGAATAGTCAAGGCTACAGCCCGAACCGCTGAACGGAATTACACCAAACTTTGCAAAGTTGTAGGGACTGGTACGCAGAAGTGCCTTTTCTATATTTGGTGAAAATTGCTCCAGTGGTTTTTACGAAAATTAGGTTCAAAAACACATATATATCTATATCCGCGCTTCCAGCACTCACCGGTACGCGTACCAGGGAGCGCACCCGGTGCGCTACGGGAGTGCGCGAGCTGAAAGCTGATTGGCTCTCGGGTGTCTGTCAACATTCTAAACAGTCCGGAGAGTCCGCCATCTTCTGTCTCGGTAGAATCAAGACACAAGAGGTGAAAATAAAAAGGGGGAAATGATTATAAGGAGGCAGGGTCGACCCTCCCTGACCCCCTAGGTTTTCTGAGGGGGTCCTAAAATGACCCCGAAGAGCAAAAAACTATTATTATTTTTTTTTTAATTGCGGGGTAAGCGCTGGGTGTGTTCCCATGTGCGCTTCCCGGTACGCGCACCCTGAGCGCACCACGGGGAAAAACAGTGTAAAAAATTAGAGTACTACCTCTATGTCCTCACTCCCTCAATCCCCTTGTCTTACGCTCACTCACCTTTATCCACCCTCTATCACTCTTCTTTCTTCAACGTTACTGCTCTTCTCTCACCCTCCCTCAACCCCGTTGCCTTACTGCGCTTCCCTCACTTATCGTCATTCCCCATGTTCTCTCCACTTCCCCTCCCTCCCCTCCCACACTCACTTTCTTTCAGTCCCCCTTCTTTACTTCCTTTCCCCTCTCTTCCCTTCCTTCACTCATTCACTCATTCCCCTTCCCTTACTCACCTTACTCCACTTCACTCACTCCTTCTCACATTCCCTCTGTCCTCTCACTTCTTCACTGCTCTCCTCTCACTCCGTCTTTCTTACCCTCACTCCCTCTGTCCCCTCATTCTCACTTCCCTTCAATCACCCTCACTCATCTTCAAACCCTTACTGTTATCAACTCACTCTCACTCACTCCACCTTCCTTCTTCCTCGCTCCACTAGCCTTACTCACACTCCCATTACTTTATCCTCCCTCACCCTCTTTCCCTCAATAGCAATCCCCTTTTTTCACCTTGACTCATTTCTTTCCGTCACTCCCTGTCACTCTCCTTCGTTCTTTCCACTTCAACTCACTCTTGTTTACAACTCACCTTCTCTCACTCCTCTTCTGACACTTGTTCGCTCTGTCATTTTCTCCCCTTCATTCACTCATTTCATTCATTCATTTATTCAGTACACATTCTCAGAAAAAAAGAATTGCAAAATCTGAAAAGAATATAGCTCTTTTTGGAGAGTTGGAGTTAGTTCTTAAAAAAACCTTTTTTTTCTTCTTTTCTTTTTATATTTTTTTTAACTTTTTCGTAACGATTTTATATTTTTTTTGTATTTTTTTCAGGGGAAAAGCAAAACCATGGATTCCAAAACTGCTCAACAGGAGCAAAAAATTAGGGATGGGGATGGCAGCGGTGTTCCTCTCTCCTCCGAGCAATCAGTTCAATACTCTGCTCCCCATAACAGAACAGTTCATTGCAGTCCATGCATAGAATTTTCATGTGTGCAAACTGCGGCTGCGCGTTCGGGATCATTTTTCGATCTTCTCTTCCAGAAGCTGTTGCACCACCAGTCGAGGTGCTGGCCCCATCTCTCGGTGCATTCCGTGCCAGGTCCCTGACACTCTCCCGGGTATAGTTCTGGGGGTGCCTTCTTTGCACATGTCTAATCATGGTGGAGTTCCCAAAACTGTATTTTTTTCTGGGGTCACCACGTGAAAGAATGGTATGACATATCTTGCATTCCACCTTTCGTGCATTTACTTTCTTCTCACCTTCTGGAATGCTGAAAAACTTCCAGATGAAGTGCTCCTTAACTTTTGGCTGAGGAGACTCCTCCTGGAGAAACTCATCAGAGTCACTGCTGCTTGGTGCTCTTGCAGCCATTCTTTCCAAAGAATTGAAGAGGAGAAAAAGGGAACAGGTCTTGCTCTCTCCAAAGTGAAAGAGGTAGTGAAGGAAATGGGTGGGGTTTTCATTAGTTGTAAAAAAAACTGTTAACAACCAATGAAAAGTGTTATTTCAAGGTCACATGACTTGACGCGCTTACGCTGTGCGCTCCGGAGCGCATCCAGGGGCGCTTACGCGGCATGTACGTAGGTGCTTCCGGGGGCGCTTACGCGGCATGTACGTAGGCGCTTCCGGGGGCGCTTACGCGGCGTGCCTGCATGACATTTCGTTAGATTTTAGGAAATGCGTTTAAAGTTAAAACACGGTTATTTAAAATCAAAAATACTACTTTTATAAGTATGCCACTGAATGTCTTGCATTATTATTTACTTTAAATACATACTTAGATTTTTTTCCGCACGTGGAAATAGCGCTCTCGCTACGTGTACGGGTGCGTTTAAGGGTGCGCGAACCCTGAGCACTCCGAGGTAAAATGATAAAAAAAAACTACAGGAAAAATACATTGAAACATTAATTTTAGAAAAATTATTTTTTTAAATTAAAAATATAATAATTAATATTTAGAAAAAACAGCTATTAAAAAAACTTAATAATTCACTTTAAAAATTGTAGGTTACAAACTTGTTATAGTAAGAAATTAGCATTTAAAAAACCTTTGAAATTCACTAAAAAAAAACATAGGTTTCACACTCGTTATAGTTAGGAATTAGCATTTAAAAAACCTTTGAAATTCACTGAAAAAACCATAGGTTTCACACCAGTTATAGTTAGCTGAACATTTTACTCATATAAAACCATTGAAATTCCCACGTTATAGTTAGTTGGACTCACTATAATTCGCGCGCCCGCAATCCACTGCTGATGATGTCACATATTACATCATTCATGACATGGTCAGTGACATCACTGATGACATCTCAAATGACATCACTGATGACATCACTGATGACATCATCCATGTGAGAATACGATGCACCTGCTCACACTCTAATCTAACCTTTGATACACCAAGTGTTAAATACAAACTACCTTTCCTGAAATTATTGACACACCAATACCAGTAACTACATATGCACTCACTGATTCCTAGGTCTACACACACATCCACTCATTCACACATACAATCACTCATACATACAAACACTCATCAATACAACACTATCATATGCACTCATACACCCATACAGACACTCACACACTGCCACTCATCCATGGAGTTACTCACACACCTAATCAGTCATGCAAAGAATCAATCACACTCCCATTTCCTCATCTATACAGTTATACAGACAACACCTCAAATATACATGCATATACTAACACATACTTACTATCTTATACAATCACTGATACAAGTACACATTGATCCATACAGCCACTCACACAATCACTGGCACTCATGTATAGTCATTTATATATGCCAACTCTCACATGCACTGTGTTTTACATATCTACTTAATTGGAAATGTAGCACTGAGATATCAATTCAGTCACCAAAACACCCATGCACACAGTCAACCGCCCATACAGCTGTTTCCACATGCACTCTTGAACCCATACACCAGGTGAATCAACTGCTTACACATCTCTGCACAGAGTCACACACCTCCCAGCCACCCACACACACACTCAGCCTCACATACAAAAACGTGGGCAACCAATCAATAACCCATATAGCCACTCATATACCTACTGATCAACACATGCAGCAGCTTACACAACAACAGACATACTGATGCACACATTCAGACAGTTTAGTCACTAACCAATGCATTCAGTACGACACATTTAATCACTCACTTATACAGTCAGTCACGCACCTACTAAATCCTTCATCCAGACACTTATACATCCACTCATTCTTCAATATGTAAAACATATTTAAACTTTACAGAAACACACAGTCACTGGATGATGTCATCAGTGATGTTATTAGTGATGTCAATTGAGATGTCATCAGTGTTGTCATCAGTGATGTCATTTGAGATGTCATCCGTGATGTCATCAGTGATGTCACTGACCATGTCATGAATGATGTAATATGTGACATCATCAGCAGAGGATTGCGGGCACGCGAGTTATAGTGAGTCCAACTAACTATAACGTGGGAATTTCAATGGTTTTGTATCAGTAAAATGTTCAGCTAACTATAACTGGTGTGAAACCTATGTTTTTTTCAGTGAATTTCAAAGGTTTTTTAAATGCTAATTCCTAACTATAACGAGTGTGAAACCTATGGTTTTTTCAGTGCATATATATATATATATAAATATTCTTTTTTTTCACTGAAATAAAGCAAAGGTTACTGTGAAGGTTTTTAAAATGTTTATGAGCGTTAAATATATATACCAAGGTGTATTGGTTAATCAGTGTGTGTATGAGTACCTGTATGAAAGATTAAGTGGGTGCGTGACTGACTGTATAAGTGAGTGATTAGGTGTCTCAGTGAATGTATGGGTGAGCGACTTGTGTGAATGTCTGTATCTGTCTGTCAGTTGGTGTCTAAGGTGTGAGAGTGGGTACATGATTTTCTGTATGATGAGTGATTGGTTGTCCAAGTATGTGTATGGGTGTCTCAATGTCTGTGTGGGTGGGTGAGTGGGGTGTATCTATCTGTATGGATGAGTGAGTGGGTGAGTCAGTGGCTCTATAAATTAGTAAGTGTGTGTATAAGGGGCTATATGGGTGAGTGAGTGTGTGTATGCCTGTGTCGGTGAGTGAATGGATGTGTCAGTGGTATATGGGTGATTAAATGCATATGTGAAATGCAGTATAGGTGAGTGAGTGTATGTGAGACTGAGTGATTGTGAGAGTAGCATTTGGGTGAGTGTGTGCTTGTGTCAGTTACTATATAGGTGAGTGAGTATGGATTAGTATCTCTTTGGATAAATGAGTGGGTGTGTGTGTATAACTGTATAGGTGAGTAAATGGCTCTGTGATTGACACTATAGGTGAGTGAGTAGGTGTGTGAGTACCTCTATGAGTGATTGACTGTGTGTGAGTGACTGTATGGGTATATGACTGGATATATAATTTCCCGTATCAGTGAGTGAGGTGGTGTATGAGTGGCTGTATGGGTAACTGAGTGGATGTGTGTGTAGACCTATGAATCAGTGAGTGGGTGTGTAAGTACTGGTATGGGTGTATCAATTGTGTTGAGAATGCTAATGTAGAAGTTGAAGTGGGGGTATGAAAGGTTATATTGGAATGTGAGTGGGTGCATCAGAGATTCTGTGGATGACGTAATCAGTGATGTCATTTGAGATGTAATCAATGATGTCATTTGAGATGTCATCAGTGATGCCATGAGTGATGTCACTGACCTTGTCATGAGTGATGTATTATGTGAGGTCATAAGCAGTGCATTGCAGGGGTGCAAGTTATAGTTAGCTTAGCTAACTATAACTGCTGAATTTCTCTGGTTTTGAACGATGTAAATGTCAGCCTAACTATAACGCCCCTGTAACCTTTGTTTTTTTCTGTGAAATTCTATGTTTTTTTAAGTAGCAGTGGTGTTTGCAGAATGGTGGGGTAAAGGGGTGGGGTCCCTGACCAGCTATCTGGAACCCCCTCTGTGTAAGACGTACAGAAAGTACCAGGAAGGCTTCTTGGTCCCCGAGGTCCCTTAGCATCCAAGAGAACTTAATTCCCCAACAAGTAGTGTGCCAGGAGATGCGTTTGCAGAATGGTGGAGAAAGGGGGTGTGGCCTCAGAAGACCTCTTAGGAAACTCACTTTGTGGTACTTGGAGGTAACAGGAGAGGGAGTTGACCCCCAACAACCCTCAATAGCCAAGAGGACTTCATCCCCAAACTACTAGTATGCCAGATGCATGTTTGCAGAATGGTGGAGAAAGGCCATCCTTTATGATTGCACAGGTAGTGCTTGTGTGATTCTATGAGTGCAATTCCAACAGACACACTGCGAATACCGGGTGTTTTTGATAAAGTGTAAAACACATATATAGACATATTTTACATAAAGTTTCAGTGTACCTATTTAGTAAGATACTAATTTAACTTTTCCCTTTGTATTTATTTGTTGAAATAACTACATCAACAATGCATTTTCCTTCTTCACAGCAACACCGTAGGTCGCAATAATATCAGTAGTCACAAATACAAATGACCAAATGTAAAACAGATATATAAACATATTTTACACAAAGTTTGAGTCCAGCTGTTTAGTGATATAATTGTTTAACTTTATTTTAACAACACATTTAAGAAAAACGATAATTTCAAAAACTAACTTTTAACATCTGAACTCACAAATAAGCCTGGGTGGAGTTTGGGGATTTCAGCTACACGGAACTCTGTGACGTAACAAAAGAACTCTGCCAAACTACGTGTAGTTTCATGAGTGGTGGAGCGGGTACCTAGCAGAGTTAGCATTGATTTTTAGTGCCGGGTGTTTGTCCCGCACTGTAAAATCTGTGCAACCGGCATCTTGCACAGAGCAAGAGGGCATTGCTTCTTTCTGACACTCGAGTAGAAATTCCACTCAAGCAGCAGTTTCCTCAGTGTGAAGCGAAGGTTTATCAACGTGAGCGGTAGCAACCATCTGCGGCCGCCTACGTTGAGAAATATCACAGGGAAGTGGTCTAGCATTCGATATTACTCACTCGCTCTCGCCAAGTCACTGCTGGGAAGCACGAGCGAGGAAAGAACTCTGCTCAGTGTTTTTCAGAACTCTGTGTTCTCTACGGAGCGTGGAGTGCCATAAACTCTACAAACTCCATGAACGGAGCTGAGTTCACCACCCTGGCTTACTCACGTATAGAAACAGGGATGGAACGCGCACAGCTTGGTTATATCCACACTGTTAACCAATGGTAAAGTTCTGTAGCGTGCTATGAGGAAATCACTGTCCGACCTGACAGAGATAGGTAACCATAGACTATTGCACAGCTCCCCCTCTCGGGAGAGAACACCTCTAAGCACAACTGTGGTGACCGGCGGTCTTCTTCCATAAATCAAGGGTATTTCAATAGTTCAATCCATACACGAATTAGTGTTATTCCAACATCCATGGTTTATTAAACTCATTGCAAGTTCATGGCTTAATAGTAATTAATTGCGTGGTTGGTATTCATAAATTGTTGTTCACTGACGTATGTTAAATCACAACAAATCCCGATGCATTTCGGGCCCCGCCCTTCGTCAGGGGATTACTAGTCAGCAGACTACGCGTGGACTATGCGGAGTTCCCGGTTAACCGAGAGGGGGAGCTGTACAATAGTTACTCACGTATAGAACATAACTTCAAAACACCCATCAAACTACCCATTCTTACCCAAACTTAACAGGAATGAAAAACTGCTCCAAAAGTAGTGCAATGCATACTCTGTGAAAAAACCCACTCAAGAGGGACGAACAAAAAATATTCTTGAGGATTATATCAATGTTCTATCATCTTAAAAACTAACATAGAAAACGTCCATTTATCTATCTATCTTGAACATTCTTTAAGAGCAGCTCATAGTGAGCAGATTTGTGCAATGCACAATATGTCACAAGACAGTGTGTAGGGTTACAAATAAAAAATATTTTTCTGGGACTACGTCCATGCTGTACCATCTAAAAATATACCAAAGCAATAGTGTAAAAGCAGCAATAAGGTAATGCAAGGCTGAAGGACCTAGAAACTTCAATACCAGCCACAACAACACTGGGGGAGAGAGTCCCGTCAGAGGTCCAATGTCAACTTCCAGATCGGGCTCCACAGTTTCCCAAATGACATCATACTGCATAGATTTTGGGGTTCTAGTGAGTGCTTTAGAACAGTCCATAACAGCCACTCACAATGCTGCAAATAATTTTTTGGGCCATTCATATTTTTTCTACAATAGCAGGCATTTTGTTACCTTACAAAATGGGTATCTAATATCTATGTGTTGTTCATTTTATTATCTTCTAATTTATTGTAAGACTACTTACATATAACTGGCTGTACGGACAAGTCAAAGTGTACCTCTGCAAAAAAATACACAGCTAACTTTTGCCAGTTAGCATTATTTATTTTTTCACTTTTTAAACACAAGTCAACAGTCTGTGTTTAAATCTTCTAGTGAGTGCGTCAACAACATATATAAACATATTCTGGTTTTTTAGACTACAATATGTTACATTTTGTAATCTCTTCTTCAAAACTTCTTTTGTAATATCTGTGTCCTGTTCTACAACTCCTCCTCCTAACAACTTTTCATTTTCACAAGAATCCTGCTGAGGACCAAAGAAACAAATCTGCACATCCTCCCAAACCTTTTCTACATCTGCCACAGTACCATACAAAAGTTCTCTCCAAAACATAAAGCAGGAGCTTTCATATAGTACTCCCTCCAAACTAAAGTTTGCATTGTGGAGAGGTGTACAACTAACATCCTGAAATGATGAAAGGTGCTTTGAAACACTTTGTTTGATAAACAAGCTAGTGACTATTACTGCAAATTTGTATGCTTTCTAATCTTGCAAGGATCAAATCCTTGTAAAGTACTTATTTTGTGTTTTAAACATCACTTTGGAAAGATAAGTAAAAATGTCCTTAATATATCAATGGATTGATGTTGATTATTACAAACACTACTACAATTCCATTTCTATACAGGTGCCTGACTCTACCTTCTTTCTACCTGTTCTCCAATAACTTGTTCTACATTTGTAGATACCATCACCTCTTTCGCTATAGGAGTGCCATTCTTCATTTCACAACATCGTCCTCCGTAATCAATAGCATGAACTAATCTATTATTCTCGAGATAGCTTTCTTCATTAAAGAAAGACTCTGTACTAGAACTATGTATGCATTTTTCACTAAAAACTTTACAAAAGTTACTTCTATTCACTAATCTGTTTTTCTTGTTTTGTCTCCTCATGCACAACACCCTTTTGTCAATAGTCTTCATTCTATTTATAATCAAAATGAAAAGCTTTCACTTTAAAGCAAAGGCCTTATCAACTTCTCTCTCAACTTGTTCTTTGCATTTCAGTGCCTGTCTTCTTCTTCTATACTTCATATTTCTCAGTAGATTTATAACTACTCTACTACGAATCATCCTGTCTCCGATTTTCTTAAACTGCTTCTGCCTCCAGGTTAAGGTGTGTACATCTTTGTTACGTTCTTTCCTGTTCTTGTTATATAGATTTTGTCCACTGTTATTCTTTTTCATAGTTTGAATTTTATTTTCATTATTTTGTAATCTTTGAATATGTCCACATATATTTTTAAGAAATGATTTTGTTGTCTTACCAGTAGCTCTATTTTCTTTAATTTCTTTTTCTTCATTGTGCCCCGTTTGTGTCTCAGTTCTGCATAGATACTGTAGTTGCTTCTGTTAGTTTTTCCTCCGAGTTTTTGTAGGCATTCTGTCTGGATATTAGAAAAACAGTTTTTATGTTATGTTACAGTTTTAAATCTACAAATTAACCTACCTACATAACTACAAGCACTTATTTCAATTTACCAATCCCAAACCAAAACACAAAACATAATATATTACTTACCTTTTAATACAATAGCACCCTCTCCTACAACACAGCTGCTCCATTTCCCAGTTCTCACTTATACACTTGAAAAGACCACTTTATCTCTTTGGTACACATTTTTAAAATAAATATCAACCAAAGTGTAAAAGTGTACAGTGTCTCAAAACTGTAAATCTGAACACTCAACAGAAGAGCTATTTCTGTGCTCTCTGCCACTGTGTCACTGGGAGATTTAGTGTTTCAATACTTTTCTACTTAGATGTTTAAGATTTAAATGTTGACAAACCCTGCTTTTAAAAATCTGTACATTCATCTGTATCACAACATATAGCTCACTAATTCTTCTGAGTACATGTAAACAGTTTGTGACGGGTTACATATATAATTCACCACATGTTTCTAAAAGAGTACATATTCCTCACTAAGACTTGAGAATAGATTGTTTCTGGTTGAGTACAACAATACTCTATGTATGATTGGATGAGTGCATAGAGAGTGCATTGGTGATTCCCTCAGAATATAGGTAGTGCCTGCATGATACCCTGAGTATGTAGGAACTACATAAGTGGATCTATATCTGCATAGTTAGTGCCTGTGTATTCACATAACTATATTGCTACTATCTGGGTGATTGGATGAATGCATGAGTGTTGCTCGCATAGTTCTATGAGTGCAAAATGAGTGCCTGCATGATCGTAAGAGTGCATGTATAGTACCTGGGTGATTGAATAAGTCTAGATATCACTCTTGATATATAATAGCATACATGCCTCTCTAAGAGTATACATTGCTCTGTTACGATCTGTACACATGCATCAGTAAGTTTCTAAAACTGAAAACAACAATTCTCACCTTTTGAAAGCACAAAACCTTATCTTTATGGCATACCTACATCAGTACGAAAATATTTCTTGTGTCTTTAAAACATTTTATTTATTTATTTATTTATTAGGGAGCTTATAGAGCGCACAGCTACCCCCAAAAGGGGGTGTTCCGGCGCTACAGAATACTTGTCAGTCAGAGGGGGAATGACCGGAGCAGGTAGGATAGAGGGAGAAAGAAATTTAAGGGAGAGTGAACAGCCAGGTCTTAAGTTTACGACGGAACACTTGCTCTGAGTCGATAAACCTAAGGTCCAATGGGAGGCTGCTCCAATATTTGGCAGCAGCCACTCCAAACGTTCTGCCACCGCTCCTGGCGCGGCGAAATCTGGGTACCACCAGGAAACGTAGGCTGTTAGATCTTAATGTTCTGACAGAGCGAGATAGTTTAAGTCTAGTACTCAGGTAGGCAGGACCAGAGCCATTGATGGCACGAAAGGCCAGGATCAGGACTTTAAACTGAATACGTCTGGAGATGGGAAGCCAGTGCAGTTCTTTCCGATAAGCAGCAACAGAGTGGCGGAAGGGAATATTTCCAATTAATCTGGCGGCTGCATTTTGAACCACTTGTAACCTTTCAACAAGGTAGAGAGGGGCGCCTGCATAGAGACTATTGGCATAGTCTAAATGCGACGTGATCAGGGCATGGACAACAGTCTTACGAGAGTCCAAAGGGAGGAAAGGAAAAATCTTCCTGATCATGCGCACTTTGCCAAAGCAGGCGGATGTCACTTTGTTGATCTGGGCTTTACAGGACAAAGTATTATCAAAAAGGAAACCCAGATTGCGGGCAGACTGAGCTGGAATTGGAGGCGGATTCAAAACGGCAGGCCACCAAAGGGTGGTGGGACGGGCAGATTTTTGGTTAAAAAATAGGACCTCCGTTTTGTCAGCGTTTAGAACCAGATGGTTTGCAGCCATCCAAAGGCAAATATTGCCCAGGCAGTTGCGGAAGTTAGAGAAGTGGTGATCAGAGTGGTCTCTAAAAGAAAAAATAAGCTGCGTATCATCAGCGTAAGAGACCACCCTGACCCCCCACGACTCAACCACTCTGGCAAGAGGGCCTAAATAAACATTAAACAACAGAGGGCTCAAGGCCGAGCCTTGAGGCACACCGCACAGGAGAGGTTTATCTTCTGATACAAAGGGCCGCAGAAGAACTCTCTGAGTCCTCCCAGTAAGGAATGAACTGATCCAGGTCAATACAGTGCCTCCGATACCCAGCTGCTGCAGACAATCCAGTAATATATCATGAGACACCGTATCGAAAGCGGCGGACAGGTCGAGGAGGACCAGCATTGCCTCCTCTCCCCTGTCCACACACTCTCGAATCGTCTCCGATACCTCTAGCAGAGCAGTTTCTGTGCTAAAGCCGGTTCTAAAGCCGGACTGGGAGTCGTGCAGCAGCTGATTTATTTCTAGGTAGTGAGACAATTGCCTCTGAACTACCTTTTCCAGAATCTTTGCCGGTTTGGGAAGGAGAACCAGCATGGCCTGTTTCCACAATGTGGGGAACTGCCCTCTGGTTAAAGAGGCGTTCCATATAGAGAGGAGAGGGTTGGTTAGGATCGGAGCAAGATTTCCCATCACTTTAGCGGGGACTGGGTCCAATGGTGACCCCGAGGTTACCTGACGGAGTAATTTGACAGCTATATCAGGCATAATTTCATCAAAGGAATTCAATGAACATTTCAGGGTGCCAGGCTCAGTGGTCATAGGGGAGGATGAGATTGATTGAAATGAAGAGCATTACTCAAAGAAAAGTAATATGCCAAGTGAGGCTAGCGCACACACACTTTCAAAAGACATTCTGCACTATAAATGCTCCCTAATTCTAAACGGAGCATGTTGCAAGAACTGCACCATCCTCACTATATACCTGACATTTTCAACAGCCTTGAAGAACAAAGATCACATTGTAAACATATATGTGAGTTCATAATAGATATACACCTTCAGGCCATCTTTCCAAAAATATATAGTTCTCTGCATCTTTAAGTAAACTCAACAGTCTCATCGTACATATAACTATCTGCAACCAGAAAAAAACATATCTAAACATATGCAAACTGGTCACATAAGTTAAAAACCACATTGACAAACACTTCCTAATACATACCTAACAAGTATTACTACTTTATAATGTATGCACAGGCACAGCACATTTTCTTATGTTTTATTCATGACTACAGTACTCCTATTTAATAATGTGACTAAAAGTATTCCAGTTCCCAGAATACAAATAACATAGATCTGACTGTTCTGCACATGATGCTTAGACATTTAAAACATTGTCATTTTTAAAGACACTACTCATGGTAACTTTCAACAGTACTAACATTTTAAACACATACCCTCTGCCAGATACAGTTCATCTGGTATATTTTGTTTCACATCACTGTGATACTCCTTTTAAATAAACTCCCATATACATTTATATACATTTTCATTTCTAATGTACATTTTTTAAATAATTAAAAAGTTAGATACATACCAGTGAATTTATTTAGTAGAGTAAATTGTTGTTTTAGCTCTTTCTGGATAGTTTTCACACTGTTAAGATTTGTAGAAACTAAGCACAAGAATGGTACACCACTCTCATAGAAAGCAACTATAACATTGCAACCTCTTCAACTTTCCACTCTATGATCACAAGAAAGGCAGCAAATGATCTAATGTCTTTAATTTGAGACTACTGCATCTCCACGAGTGAATGGTTAGCATCTGTTAACACTTCTTCTCTCTTTCAAAATAAGGTTCCTGTCTCCTCATGTTCGTGATGTGTTCGCGATCATTGTTGGAAAATCACGAAAAAAACGGGAGTCAAAACCAACATTTAGCTTCAGTTTTTTTAAATGTAAATACTGAACAACTGTGTATTACATAGTCCTGAGTTGGAAAATAAAGTTTGCCATTACTTAAATTGTGTCATAACTGCTCAACTTTAAAAAATATGTTCTGTTTCTTCAACACCCTTCCCCCATAGACTCTTAGCTCAGTGTACCTAGCAACCCAGTGGAACCAGTAGGTCACAAGTTCACAGCACATTCTAGAAGGAACATGCTACTTCTAAAGGAAATACAGCAGGTGCGGTTTATTCCATAGATTCAAAAGCATATCCATATCTGTATTATATTTTCTTTAAACAACAGACAATAATAGGATGTCTTGCTAAGGCATCCAATACACTACATAATTGTATTCACTTTCATGCTGACAGCATCCAATGCAATATATCTTTTTATTTTTAAACACCTCCATTTTAACTGCTTCTTTTCATTTGTAAAACAACCTCATTCAGCTCCAGCCTTCTTTTGACTGTACTTTCTCCTTCACATCAAAATGCTGAGAGTGTGGATAGTGGGCCACAGCTATGTCTGTTGAGCTAAAGAGACCGCACAAAATTGAGGTATTGACTGAGACATGGGTTTGCCAAATGTGGAGATTTCTTGGTTTGGCCAGAGAGGGTTAAAGTTTCATCAGTTGCTGGCCTTGTTTAAATCCATTGTGGATTGTCGAGCTCCTCGCCTCATGATTGTGCATTGTGGTGGCAATGACATATGCACATTGACGGTGGTAGGGCTGGAAATCCTAATGAAATATACCTTTGCACAACTGATGTCGCTTTTCCCTCACACTGTCTTAGTGTACTATAATATATGCCAAGGTGAGAAATGGAAGTGGTCAAATCAATTCTTTCCACAGATTGACAAAGCCAGGAAATATATTAATAATACAGTTTCTGCATTCCTCAGAGACCATCGCATGGGCTGTATCTATAACGACAATCTGCGTGTTGACATGCATGGAATTTATAGAAATGATGGAGTGCACTTTTTACAGACGAAGGTAACAGAGTGTTTCTAAGTAACCTGAAACTCTGCATCTGGTCTTATGTGTAGCTGTCATATGCACACAATCAACACAAACAAGGTTGGGATGTTCGCGGAGACATCACAAGAACGGAAAACAAAAGCAGACATTCAACAACCACCAGCACATCCAAAAATATTAATTTTAAAAAACCATTGGAAACATTTCACCACACATATTATATACATGCTTCTTTAAACTCATGTTTAAACTCATGTTTTGGTACTAGGGGCCTTATTACGAGGTTGGTCGGAAAGGTTCCGAATGGCATTCGGTTTGACCGAACCTGTGACGTAAGACAAGTTTCCGACCAACTGATTACAATCCAAGGTAGTCCAAGAGTTATATATATATTTAGGTATATATAATAATAGAACAAATGATGCCGCACTCCAGTATTGCTGATTTCAAGGGTTTAACTAAATTTAATTAAACAATTTATTTAACATGTATTTATATGTGGTAACATCATCCCCATCATAAGAGGACATAATCTAAACATTTACAAATGATTGGAATGAAAAACATTGTATATATTGTAAATATATGTAAACAAATTCTTGTAACAATGAGTATTGAAACTACATAATCCCACAATGCCTCATAATTGACATATGGGAAAAGTAGTATAAATTAGTAATAGTAAACAGACTTCCATGAACAAGCCCTTGTGGTGAAACACATTGGTGGTAGTGGTGAATAAAACCCTTAGAATCAGCAATACTTGAGCGAGGCATCATTTGTTCAATTAATATGTTATTGGGGCTGGATTCCGCCCGCTAAAAGATGTTTGCACCGGATGATTGAGCACGCTGTCTTTAAAATATATATCATTTTCGCTATAGCAACAGAAACATATTTGATTTTTGAATTGCTTTGAATGTGGTGTTTTTGTTTGAAAAGGTTAAAAGGTTTCTCCATTATTTTTTGGTCCCATGGAGAATGCATTTAAAGAAGCTGAAAATGTCTCGGGATATGTTGAGGATGTCCTTAAAGATGACGAAAATGTACCAATGCAACATTAGTACGCAGCAACACAGAAACACAGATAGGATCACCAAATACGTTGTTCAACTTAAGTTTATTCCTCTGTAGTACACGTCACCACAGCTTGAAACCCAACAACAACACATGAGCTTGCGTATCAGCACACAGGCCACACTAGGCATACTAGATTGAAGAGATTTCTTGAAAGTTAGAAATTATTAGCTCCATACGAAGCATATTTCACTTCACATCGCACATTAGTTTGAGTGCCTGACTGCCCAGTTCTTCTAACTGCTTTGAGTGATTTAAGATATGAGAATGGAAAAGTCAACACTGCAGGCATACCTTCCTGACCCTGAGTTTAACCATTCGCCAGCAAACATTTCCAGCATTATATTTCTGATTTGGGCATTCAGGTGCAAATCCCCTCAGTTTTAGCCGTTTAATGTATCCAAGTATCCAATTGCCTGGCAACTAAAATGGCGTGCAAGAATGTTTCTAACTCTACCGAGATCTGATACAGTGTTCTGTAAGATGTTGCTTTATGTGTACAACAACCTCCAGAGGCAGCCAGATGGATCCGGAATCTTTTTTAGAATCAGGCTTCAGCGGAGTTATCTACAGATATAAGCACCCCTTCCCACTCCTGCAGTGTAGCTGATTCCTTGGAGAGTAACAGTGGTCTGGCTCAGTGGTCAAAAGGCTAAGAGCACTTGTAATTCAATACCTACTTTACATTTTGGAAAATGTACTTGCTTTTTTTCCTTAACTGTCTATCAAACTTTCATTCATAACTCCTTTATCCCACAGGATGAATGATCACCCAGCATGAATTTTCTCGACTGCACTTTTTCTTATTTCTTTCTTTCAGCCATTTTCCTCATCAGCAACCTCTCATTTTTTCTTAAACCCACACATATCATCCCTTGATCCACTCCACTGTCAACAACCTGGTGCACCGCCATTCTACTGTTATAGTCCAGCACCATTTTCCACTGGTTATCAGACTTCCTGTCTTTTTCTGCATACCCCTAAACAGTCTACATTCATTAGCCAAGTGCATTTTTACTGGTCTACCTTTGCAAACGCTGTACCTCCAATTTAAATATGTTCTCTCACAAAGAATGTTTTTAACGTCCTTGTGAAAAAAGTGAAATATTAGTTGGAGTGATTGTGAGACCTCACCAAGTATTAATATCAGTAATCATAATTAGGTCAAGTTATTTCTTTAAATTAAACCTTATCTCAATACTGTGTGGCTGCAGCACTGAGCAGTCAGGCTTAACTCAAATGGAAACAAGTGTAAAGCATTTATCAGCATCAAAATAGTCAATATGTAAGAAACATGACACAATAAAAATGTCCCTTCTATTTCTAAATATATAACAATGGTCCAGGTCAAGAATTTAACTTTTCTGGATCTTTTTCTCACCGACAGTAGAGTTAGCAGGGTCCTGTAAAGCTTTAGTCTGGCCTTGTGCTTGATATCAATGAATAAGAGAAATCGAGGAGTCCTGTGAAAGAAATGATTTTGATAGCGTTCAAGCTACCCACAAACTGTCAAATAGTCGTAGTTTATTAACGTTGGACTCTGTGTTCAATAAATGTTATCTTTGGCTTTCACTCACAAGTTGTAGTACTGTGGCAAGAAAGAGTGCACTCTAGTACTAGCCAAGAGCCCAGGACCTTAAAGGGACCTCTTGTGGCGAGGGTGCAAACTGTCGCCTACACCTGCAGAGTCCAGTGCAAATCCAGGGCAAACTGGCCTGCTGGGCACTGTGCAGCAGCAGGGATTATGAAGCTTAACAGGAGGCTAGCCAACTAGCTCTCGGAGTTCACTCAGTGGTCCTCTGCACAAGTGAGAGCAGGGCCAGCCCTTGGGGCCTCTATCCATGGATTGAAATTAGTAGCAGCCCTTCTCTTTCTGAATTCCTCCCTTGTTCCAGCTGCTTCAGCAGGTGCAGTCATCCTAGTTGAAGGCTTTCTTTCTGTGGTCCACAGGTTCAGCAGGTGCAGTCCTACTTATTTTATTTCCGAGTCCAGCAGTGTTTTGAGGCTGGAAGTCATGTTGCCCATTGTATGCTAATTGCGAGCTTGTGGGTGGGGACGAATTACTGGCCAATGGGGATACAATCCTAACGGGTCAACCCGGTCCACCTTTACATCATTTCCTGACAGGTTGGCACTAAGCAATCCTTTGAAGCTGGACCACCAGTGGTCATTTTCCTTAGGCCATTCTAGCAGTAGGAGGTCACACCTCATCCAACCACCTCTTCCTGGGAGCGCATAACACCCCTTGGCAGGAGGGCAACAGGCTATCTTGGGTGACAACTGCTGCAGTTAATTAGAAGTGTTTACTACACATTTATGATCAACTGCAGGGCAAGAACGTGCTGATTTCCTAAAATCATCTTTGCATTATAATTTACCTTAAATCGAAAATCAGCATTAAGTGAGGTCTAATGTAATGATTAACTTCATACCCTGGAGTACTAAGTTTGTCTTGCTGCAGTGAAAACTACAGTTTAAGACCTGTATTTCTCTTTAATGATTAGCACCCTGCCTTGTGGGTGAATAAGCCCTTCCCTAGGGGTGACATAAATATTAAAAAGGAATGTTTTAACTTGCCAAAATGATTTATGTTGCCATGTCTAGTTGGCAGTTTAAAAGCTGCCTGGCTAGGCTGAAGTGGCAGACCTAGAGCCATGTTTTCACCTTATCGCTGTTGTGGCTGCACGATATGTGCTGCAGTCCACTAGTAGCATTTAAGTGTAAACTTTTTACCATATACCAGGGACTTTCAGTTACGTTAAATAAGCCAAATAAGGTTTAGCCTATTGCACATACACTTTAGGAAGGTCAAAACACATGCACTGGGGCTTATTCAGCTTGTTCAGCATAAGTTGGCAGGGTATGCCCAGACGTGGGTCCCTTGCTCACTTTGCCACTGGATTCAAGCTAGTCTGCTGATGACGGCGGATAAGCCAGAAGCCGGTCCCAGGATGCTTGTTTCCAGTCCAAGGAAGACATGGCTTGGCAGTTCGGGCTGGACTGTTCCCATGAGGGGGTCAGACTGATTTGCATATGGCCATGTATGAACTGGGGTGGTGGAGTAAGCAAGGAAAAGAAAGAAAAATATTAGCAAACAATAAGAATTAATCACAAAATGATACAGGAGGAAAAGAAGCATTTTTTCACTTGTACAATTGAATGCGCTGGGAATAAAAGTTGATAACCCTTCAATATAGTGAAGAGTTTCTCGTCACCCAATGCGGGAGCTACCCATCCCTCCTTTACTGCGGATTGGATCAACCAATTAGCTAGCTTTTTTTATACTAAAATTACAGAGAACCAATCCTCTTTTGGATTATCGGATGGATTAGTCAATAGGGATTACTCCTCTGTAAACTGTCATACCACAATAGGAAATCTGTCTTGTTTTGTTCCCTGTCTTGTTTTTCTCCGATTAATTTAGAATCTTCCTTAAAAATAATAAAGGGCCTGAAGTCCGGCTCCCTGTCTGACCCATGCCCTGCCACATTTTTAGCCAAGATGGCAGAGATACTGAATCCAACATGAATATCATCCTGAATCTGTCTCTGAGCTCAGGCCAGGTACCCGAGCTATGGAAAAGTGCTAAAGTGATTCCGCTACTGAAGAAACCCTCGGCAGATCAGACTAATCTTTCCAACTATAGACCTATCTCCCTACTCTCATTCTTTGCTAAAACTCTGGAAAAGCATGTACATTCGGTAGTCTCCAACTATGCTGAAATTAATTACCTCCTCCATGCTAGTCAATCAGGGTTTCGCTCTAATTTCAGCACGGAGACATCCCTACTTGAGGTCTCCGAGACCATCAATGAAACCCTTGATAAGGGAGGAAAAGCTGTTCTGATTCTTTTAGATCTTTTGGCAGCTTTTGACACCGTGCCCCATGATCGCCTGCTGCAGAGATTGCAGCAGTGTGGTTTTGATGGCAAGGTGCTGAAATGGTTTGCGTCCTTTTTAACACCTTGGCTGCTAGGGAGATTTTTCTCCTGTGCTGGTCATCCTTATTTCTCATTGTTCATGACGAGCTCAGCTCGTCATAAGCACATGACCAGTGTACTGCATGACGAGCTGAGCTCGTCATGAGCAGGGAAGGGGTTAAAGGACAGAAAGCAGGAGGTTTGGTCTCCTCCTTTTACCGCTAGGATCCCGCCCCTTAACGTGGGGTCCCTCAGGGCTCTATTTTGAGCCCTGTATTATTTAACCTGTATGTGTCCCCCGTTGCAAAGTTAGCATAGATTATATCTTATGCGGACGACACACAGTTGTTGTTCACCTGTGGAAAGGGTGATGATTTTAGAGGTCAGAAGATTAGAGACTGCTTGGCTGAAGTATTTCTCTGGTTTCAATCGCACCAACTCAAATGTAATCCGCAGAAATCAGAGATCATTTTCTTCGGCATCCCTCCGCTGGACACTTGGAAACATTGGTGCCCTGATGAAATGTCGCCATCTTTGATGGCTGTCAACATGGTCAAAAATCTGGGGGTGAAAATGGATGATATGTTATTTATGAAAACACAAGTCCAGACTGTGACGGGTACTTGTTTTGGTTTATTAAAAATGATCAGGAAATTTCTCTACCTCCTGCCAGTGACATATAGAAAGATGGTGGTGCAGGCCCTTATTACTTCTCGTTTGGATTATGTCAACGTCCTGTATCTTGGCATACCGAGGTTTTACTGAGCAGGCTTCAGGTCGTGCAGACCTCTGTGGCCAGAGTGGTCCCGAAGTTAGGAGCCAGAGAACGGATTTCTCCCCATTTGAAGAATTTGCACTGGCTCCCAGTCCGGTGTAGGATTCTCTTCAAAGCACTAACCCTTGCTTTTAAAGCTCTGCACGGGCTAGGGGCTCACTATCTGCGTAAAAGAGTTCTCTACTACATCCCGCTGAGATCGCTCAGATCAGCACATCAACATTTGATCTTGGTGCCAAGGTTCTGTAGAGCACGCTGCGGAGGACGGTGCTTCCACGTACAAGTAGCTTGTGCTTGGAACACTGTGCCTCTTTCCTTGAGTCAGTCTACCTCCCTCTTGGAGTTTAGAAAACAATTAAAAACATGGATGTTTCAACTGCTAATTTAATCTGCTTCCTCTCAGTTCAAGTTTTGATTGCATTGCTCCTGCATCTATCTTTACTGTCACAGCGCCGGGACACTCTGCCAAGTAGCTGAGCGCTCTATAAATCACTGTCTAACATAACATAACAAAGAATGATGATGGATTAAACCCAGATCAGTTGACTGGGGGTGAGTGCTTGCAATGTTCAACACTCTGTCCATCATCCCCTTTGGTGTTCCTTTGTTTGCCCTAATTTGGCAGGGTGTGCTCAGATGTGGGTCCCTTGCTCACTTTGCCACTGGATTCAAGTTAGCCTGGCTGATGACGGCTGATTAGCCATAAACCAGTCCCAGGATGCTTGTTTCTGGTCCAGGGAATACATGGCTTGGCGGTTCGGGCTGGACTGTTCCCATGAGGCACAGGGTCAGACTGATTTGCATATGGCCATGTCTGAACTGGGGTGGCGGAGTGAGCTAAAGAATGATGATGGATTAAACCCAGATCAGTTGACTGGGGGTGAGTGCTTGCAGTGTTCAACACTCTGTCCATCATCCCCTTTGGTTTTGCTTTGTTTGCCCTAAGTTGGCAGGGTATGCTCAGACGTGGGACCCTTGCTCCCTTTGCCACTGGATTCAAGGTAGCCTGGCTGATGACGGCTGATTGGCCAGAATCTGGTCCCAGGATGCCTGTTTCTGGTCCAGGGAAGACAAGGCTTGGCAGTTCAGGCTGGACTGCTCCCATGAGGAACAGGGTCAGACTGATTTGCATATGGCTATGTCTGAACTGGGGTGGCAGAGTGAGCTAAAGAATGATGATGGATTAAACCCAGATCAGTTGACTTAGGGTGAGTGCTTGAAATGTTTAACACTCTGTCCATCATCCCCTTTGGTTTTGCAATGTTCAACACTCCGTTCATCATTCCCTTTGGTTTTGCTTATTCAGCAGGGCCCAGTGCACTTCGGAGTGAAGAAAACCATCAGCATCTTTCAAAGAATCAGGGGGTTATCTTACGAAAACAGGGACTTTCTTACAGTACTTATCTACATTAAGATCATTGGATGAGTGTCATGAAGAGTATAATGTCTTGTGGTCATATCTCCACTATACTATGATAATTTGACAGTGGGCATGACTGGAGTCTAGTCAATAACATTAATAAGTGAACAGCAAGGTGGATAGAAGGCACAAGAGAGACACAGCAGTTTTAAATTTTGTTAGTGGCAAATTGGCTTTAGCACCACTAGGCCAAAACTAATGTATTGCTTTACAATAAATGTTTAGTTAGGTATTCCTTCATAGACTTGCCTTTGCATAGGGGTTCTTGCATAACTATGCATCAAGCTACAGCACACATTAGTGTAAGTATTGCACACTGAGTCTCTGATTGATCTAGCAGTATCCACTGTAACAATTGGACCACTCCTAATCTTTCTGCTTCTTACAAGAAGTCGATTGCAGCATTAGGAGAGAGTTTGGTGGGTGGTGAAGAAGCCAAGTCAAGAGCACTGAGACATGAAGTCGATCACACTGCCACCATTTCCAACTCCTTATCATCTAAAAACGCACTCTCCATGCTCTGCCCAGCAATCAGAACTTTACACTCTGCCTATGAATGTCAGTTTCTCCAAAATGCCCATAAGTACTGACTCATGGTACTGCCCATCAGTGTCCAAGACACTCTAACCACCAGTTCCTACTTCCCAGTCTGCTCTCAAGTGGCAGCACTTTAAAATCACCACCAATTTCAGCCTGCTCTACTTTCCAGCATCAGCTACCCACCATAGTCAGTTACCCACAATACCCATCAATGTGAGCTTCTCTCATGGAATGCAGGTGTCAGTACTACACTCTAAACCCTCCTCTTCAAACTGCCAGCCACGGCCAGCTCCTTACATGGCCCAGACGCTCAAATAGTTAATCAATGCCAACTCCTTCCATTTCCAATTAGTGATCACTTCTCGTATTTGCCACCAGTGATCGTTTTTCACCTGTCCAAGCTGTGCCAGTTTCTCACATCCTGCTATCTCTCTGCACTGACCACCAGTGCTTACTCCTCACATTGCACACTAAATCACATCCTCACACTGTTTACATGCTCCAGCTCCTTATAATGCCCATCTGTTTCCACTTCTCACATTGCCTAATAATACTAGCTCCTCTTCCTGCCATCAGTGTAAAACTCATCAATGCCAGGCACCCATAATCCCCACAAGCGCCAGTTCATCACTTTACCCATTTGTGTCCACTGCTTACAAATGCCAACACTTGCTATCTAACACAATGCCAGCCAGTGCCTGCTCCTCACGGCTCTTACCAAGGTTTGCTTCCCACATTGCCAACCAGTGAAACCTCTGCATACTTACCATCAATGTATGTTTTTCACTCTGCACACCAGCACAAGCTTCTTATTCTGCACAATGGTGCGAGCTCCTCATGTTGCCCCACCAGTGTTAGGACCTCACTCCGTCTAATAATGACAGCATCTATCTTTCAGTGCAGGTTCCTCATGTTGCCTCAGTACCAGCTTTTCATATTCCTTATCGGTACCATCTCCAAACATAACACAACAGCTAACTTTCACAGTGTACAATAATATGAGTTAATTACACTCCATGCCAGTACTAGCTTTTCACACTGTCTATTAATGTCCAAGCAATACCAGGCTTGCGGAAGTCCCACCAGTACCACAATGATGGACTTCTAATCAGTTAATTTGTCTCAAACATTAGACGAGTATCAGTATTACTTACTTCCCAAAAGTGTCAACTCATTATATGGATCAGAGAACCTTTTGCCACATTGCTCACCAGTACTACTACCTCACAATGTCCACAAAATTGACATTTTGACTCTGTCTACCAGTGCTAGTCCATCATGGTGCCCACTAATCCCTGAGCTTCACAATGATTAACACTGACAGGTCTTCATATTGCCCAGAAGATCCAAATCTTCACACTGTCCATCAGTGCATCCTCCAATTCTACTGACCTGCGCTTTTCCTTAGCACTAACCACTGGGATTGTTCCTCCCACATCACACCAATGACAGCTCTTCATAGCGCCCACTTGAATAAAATCTGAATTCTGGGCACTGGTGGTAGTGTCTCAAAGTTCACACAAGTGTCCGCTCCTCACACAGTCTACCACTGCTGTCCCCTTACACTACCAACTACAGCAACAACTTCTCTTGTTACTCACTATTACTAGCTCCTCATGCTGCCTACCAGTGCCTTCTCTTCAAAATGACCAACCGTGCCCACTTTCCTCACTACCCCTACTGCCCTCTTCATTTATTATCCCAATGTATTATGCTTCTTACATTTCTTACCGGTGCTTGCACCTCACTCTTCCCACTTATTCCTGTTTTCACACTTTTCTCCAGTGTCAGTTCCTTATACTTCATATCCCTGCCTCCTTTTAATCTGCTCACCAGAGCCTGTTTTTTCACACCAGTGGGATTACTGACAGAATATCAGAAACAAAAATATAGCATGGACAGAATATGGAGAAGGTTAGTGCAAATAGGTAGGTATAGATTTACTATTTTTAACTTCACATATACATACATTGAAGACATATATATTGTCATGGTACATATATGTGGAGCTATATATAGCAAAACTTTGCTTACCTATAGAAACTTACCTTCATAATAATTCTGTTCTCGACATTCTTGACACAGTGTTTTGCTCACACAATATTTTTCATCCAATATTTTGACAAAACACCACACCTCCCAATCACATATTCAACTAATGCTAGCTCTTCCCACTAGAATCATTGTGCAGCAATACTATTTCATGTTTTCAAACCGCTGGTCAATATGGCAGAGGTGTCAAATTGAATGCAATAGATTACTGTTGACTATGATGTCTCTGCCCTCTTTTCTAGTTTCTTTATAGACCCGGGATCCAAGCTGGACATCTCGGTGTGACTGAGACCCTGTGAGTTAGTAACCAGATACAACAGTCCATCTGCCATATTCATGAAGTGAAATTGCGCCCGCAATCGCTGCGAAAATGCAATTGCGGGCGCAATTGACGTAATCGGCATTCAACATCAAAATAGCGAATTCGCTAACACATAATAGCGAATTCGCAATAAAAATCGCATAATCCCGGTAGCCGATCATTAGCGAATCGGAAAATGCGACAAACCACGGATTCTGCGAAATAAATTGCGAATTCGCTAAATAATCGCAATCGGCATTCATAAAAAATCGCTAATAGCGAAAAACCCAAAAATCGCTGTTTGCGCCGCGCAAATTAAGGAGAACTCAAAGCAGGCGGTAACCATAAAAGCCATGAAAAAATTACATTTGAAAAACCGTTGGCCAATCAGCAACAGGTTCAGGCCTGACCAATCACACATAAGGACTTTCAGCAACAGCATTTGGAGTGCCACAATGCCAGGAATGTACATGGTGGTGAGGCGTCGAAGGCTACAGCGAGCAGCACAGAGGAGACGCAGGATCCAGGACAGAATTTTCCTCCAGCGGGTCACCTTGCTGGGCCAAACCAGAGAGCAGATATATGCAAAATATAGGCTGAATGGGGAAATGATAATGCAGCTAATACAGGACCTTGACAAGCCGTACCAATGCGGTGCCTACACATGTGCAGGTATTGTGTAGCCTGCACCTCCTGGCCTCCGGGAGTTTCCAGGGGATAGTAGCGGCTGCTGGGGGGATATCCCAGCCCACCATGTCACGCTGCCTCCACACTTTCGTTGACGCCATGCTCACCCAGCTACAGCGTCACATCAAATTTCCCACGAGCCAACAGGAATTGGACTTGACCAAGCTACAATTCTACAATGTAGCCCATTTTCCCCATGTACTTGGATGCATAGACTGTACCCACATCGCCATCTGCCCACCAGCTGCCACAGAGTATATGTTCCGCAATAGAAAGTCTTACCACTCCCTGAACATACAGATGGTCTGCAATGCTAAGTCATACATCACTGACATTGTGGCCCAGTACCCAGGGAGTACCCATGACTCCTTCATATTCCGGCACAGCGGCCTCCACTCACGACTGGTCAGGGGAGAGTTTGGTGAAGGACACCTACTTGGTAAGTGCACTTTGTCAACAATGTCACATTGCTATGAAGTAACTGCGCAGCACAGCCAATCACCATCTGCTCCTCTCATTCAGGTGACAGTGGCTACGCCCTCCGTGAATACCTCCTGACCCCTTACTTCAACCCTGCCACACCCCAGCAACGGCGTTACAATGCTGCACACATACGGACAAGGAATTGCATAGAAAGGACATTTGGCCTGCTCAAGAGCAGGTTCCGCATACTGCACAAGACAGGTGGGGCCATGTATTACAGTCCAGCAGTGTGCTGCCGCATTGTGGCTGTCTGCGCAATACTACATAACATGGCAACCAAGCGCCGGATACCTGTCGACATCTCTGGCAGTGAATCTGAAGGGGACGACCGGCCACCTCCACATGTACGTCATGCCCGCGGAGAAGATCCTGCGGAAGGACACAGGCGCCGCAACCACATCACTACAAACTGTTTCTAGTGCACACATACCACTATCACAACACTGCACCCATGCATGACGAATGAAATAATGACATGAGTGTGTATGAAGTTTGACCTTTCTTCTTTAATGTTACATCACAATAAATAGGCCTTCAAAAAACAAATTTTCTGATGGGGAGTGTATTCCTCCATACCTCCCCATGCTGGGGTAGGGGGTTTGCAGGGGTCGACTGCATGGCCTCCCTCATAGTTTTACAGTCCTCAGCGATGTTGACGACGAGACGCCCCAAGTCGTCTCACCGCATTCTCAGGGACGGTGTTGGCCCTACTCCCTGATGTTGACCTGCTGCTGCGGCGAGGTGGAGGCAATGGTGGTAAGGAGGCACTGCTATTGGTCGACGCAGCCTCACTTGCGTCGTCACCACCCTCTGCTTCTTCCTGGCCAGTGGCCCGTCTGCCAAGCACAGCTGCAGTGAGTAGGTCGAGTGACCTGGCCACATCCTGGCAACACTGCACCATTTGGGCCTGCATAGCAAGTGACCGTCGTGCCAGCTGAGATGTGGCGTGGCCAACAACATGATTAGACCTAGTGTAGGCCGATAGGCGGGCCAGTAGTTGGCGGTGGCGTCGACGGGTCATGTCCTACTGGGAGACAAGCAGCTGGTTGTTCTGTCTCACAGCTGCTGTCATCTGGGCAATATGTTGTCCGTTTGCCTGCATCTGTGCAAGCATTGCTGCCATGTGGCGTGCCTGCGTGCGATGCACCGCCAGCATGCGGCGTTCAATGACCAGGCCTGGGTCTGGTGTTTCTAGTGCCCTGCAAGTGCCTGCTGGGCCCTGGCGCTGCTGGCGCCTCTGTGCGCTGGTCTGTGACCTGCCAGCTGGTGTGTGCCTCGTCTGCCTCCCAGGCGCTGGTGGTGGAGCCTGTACCACTGCTGTGGCGGCACGAGGTGTTGGTGCTGTAGCTGGTGCTGGCTGCACTTCAGTGGCTGCAGGGGTGGCCCTGTCGGCATGGGGTGTTGGTGCTGTAGCTGGTGCTGGCTGCACTGCAGTGGCTGCAGGGGTGGCCCTGTCGGCACGGGGTGTTGGTGCTGTGAGTGGTGCTGGCTGCAATGCTGGTTGCTGTGATGTGCTAGGTTGTTGGGAGGACTGTCCCTCACCCTCAGTGTCCTCCGGGCTCTCAGCGATGTGTAGCGCATCGCTATCGGTGCTGGCTTGATCACCTGCACCTGTAATGTGAAAGGGTGCATGATTAATGTGATGTGTCTTGCACAAGAAAATGTAACACATGCACGCAGCCTTGCTTTCCCTGACTGGGTTTTGTTTAGACTTAGCAATGAGTGCTCTGGCACTGTTGGGCTGACTGCGGGCTCATGATTACACTACAAGTACCACAATGCAATGGGGCTTTTTTGGTGAGCTTGGTCTGCATATTTGGGGATGTCATGGTGCTAGTTCAGGACGTATGGGCATTGTTAGGGGACTGGGTCGCAGTCGCATGGCACTTACCTTGACTTTGTTGTTGGCCGGGACGAGAGGAGTCCAGCTGAATGACCCCCACGCAGGCTGCTGGCGCTATGGTCTCCTCGATCATGTTCTCCAATGGGGTGTTAGGTGTGGCTAATGCATCCCCTCCACCGGTGCCCAGTTGGTCCCCAAGCCTCAAAGCAATCCGCTCCTTGGAACGTCCTCTCAGGTCATACCAGCGCTTTTTGATGTCGTCGATGGAGCGCTGGGTGACACCGACAGAATTGACCTTGGCGCGGATGCGCTGCCAGATCCTGCGCTTCTCGGGCTCTGGCACCCTCCGAGAGTCTTTACCAAACAGCTTGCCATAGTCATTGCACACCCCCTCAATTACATACTCCAATTCAGCTTCGGAAAATTTCATTTTCCTCTTCCTCTCCTGCCCACTGCTCCCTGCTGCATCCTGGGACATCTTTCTGAACTTTCCTTCAGGCTGGGGTGCTGCAGGGTCTTGCTTTTGGAGCTCCAAACTTTCCTGCTGCCACTCCCTGGCTCTGTGTTCGGTTTGTGGGTGTGGTGAGCCTACTTCCTGGTTGTGATGTCATCAGTGGGCTCGAAATACGCCTTCCCGTTTTTGCGATCTCGCAGTTAGCGAGATCGCAAATTGCGATTTCGCTATTTGCGATATCGCAATTTCGGCATGGGAAATTGCCGAAACTGCGATTATTTAGCGATTGCGGCTAGATCGCAATCGCCAATTGTGATCGATTGCGAATCGCAATTTTTCCGCGCATTTTATCATGAATGCCATTTTGCGACTCTCAAATAGCGATACGCTAATTTTTGCTATTTGCTAATCGCAAAATGGTAGCTTCATGAATCTGGCTGTAAAAGCCAAGAAAATCATATGTCATATGTTATGTGCAGACCCATTGTCTTTTTCCCTGTGTTGGAATGAGCGCGTTACAGACTGCCATCTGCTTTGCGCACTTTGCTCTGCAGACACATTTTACTTTGCACAACACTGTACTTTCACACAGAACTCGCTGTTGTTTTTGACTTCTGTTCTTTCCTGGGATTTAGTCTGAACATGTAGACAAGGTCAAACAACAAGGCCCCTTGTTATTCTATTCTGGTCAGGCCCTAGCACCTAGACAAAACACGCAAATGCAGCTGTTGTTTGGGAATACATACTTTTATTATGTAGGTATGCACAGAAAGGTAACACATACTTGGAGCTGGACCTTTCCAAGGAAATGATTGTGACAGCACCTGAGATGTAGAACTTTCATCTGTGAATACTAAGGTATGGGGTCTGCTGCGAACACCTAGAGATCTTCTGATATATAATAATTTTACTTTTGTCAAAGTGGAGGGAGGTTAGGCTACACTGTCATATATAATGACATCTCCATTTATGATATACGGACTTCTTTCTGTGCTAACCGCATTTGTGTCAGACATTTTCCTACCTGTTGTGGCACATATACTGCATACTAGAGCACAATAGTTAAAATACAAATTTGAAACTTTCCTCATGTCTCTGTCAGAAATATTGTGGGGTAGTACAAGTGTGAGAGTGAAAGGGTGTGTACTTTAACCGCGATTCCTGAGAGGGTCAGGAGTGTTGTGTTCTGGGGTGATTAATCACTTGTTCCACTGCAAGGTAGTCGCAGGGCAAGTGAGACACTATATAGCTAATCGGTCTCAGGCTCATGGGTACTCAGATGGTAAGATGACTGAGACCCTACCTACTAAGGTTCTATGATCCCAAGCATAGTTCTGTGACTCTGCAAAGTCCCTGCAACATGAATACCCAACAATAATTTTGGGGTAGGGTCCCTCCTCGGTACAACATAAAGCTCTGGAAGGCCAGAGGGTCCGTTCACTAGTCCCTGTGTTCACTGTTTCAGTGGTCGGTATTCTCTCTGAGATACAGTTTACAGTGAGGCCTTTTATGGTATGACACTGGTCAAGTGGTCTCAAATCAGAGTAGAGAGATTACTGGTGTTAGAATGTGATAAAAAACCACAGGCAAATCCTGTCCAATTTTTTTTGACCCATCTCTTCAAACTATGTAGCATCAACCAATATTTTCATTTGGTGGGTCATGGTTGGACAATGTCAACCTCTAGACAGGGCTCTCCAGAGTGTAGATTTAGGATCCAACCCATCATGAAAAAAATAAGTATGGGCGAATTTTGCGAATCAGCGATTCACGAATTCACGAGAAATCGCAAAAAAATCAGCGAATTTCCCAGCGAAGTCGCAAATTTTTTTGCGATTTTGCACCATACTTAACTGGAGTACTTTCTACTGGCTAATGAGTAAGTGCTACCTCGTTGGGTAAATGTATAGTGCTTTTCCTGCACTACAGCTGCGTAGGGCCAGAAGAGTTGCCTCCAGTGACCATGTGTGTGTAACTTTGCCATCGCACCGAAGGGCGCCGGGGTCTCTCGAGTGAGCTGTCCATCATAGTGTGTAAAGGGCGGGAAGACGGTGCACACCGCTAGTGTGTGTGTGGGGGGGCAAACGGGGGTGCTTCTTTGCGAGTTCACATGCCTCTTGTGTGTATAAAAGGTCAGGCACAGATCAGAGCAGCAGATGAGGAGAAAGAAGCTACTAGTTACAGGAACTGCACGGGGATTGCACTCGTGAAAGTCAAGGATGCAAAGGCCTCCATCAAGCATCATAGCTAATTTGCGACTGTAGATATGGGGAGAAAGCACACCTGCCCAGCCTCGACAAATAGCACGATTTTTTAGGGCTGATTAACTTTGCCAACGCGCGGAAGGGCGCCGGGGTCCGGAAGGGCGCCGGGGTCCCTCGAGTGAGCTGTCCCTCGAGTGAGCTGTCCATCATAGTGGGTAAAGGGCGGGAACCGCTAGTGTGTGGGGGGGATAACAGGGGGGGGCTTCTTTGCGAGTTCACATGCCTCATGTGTGTATAAAAGGTCAGGCACCGATCAGAGCAGCAGATGGGCAGAAAGAAGGTACTGGTTACAGGAACTGCACTGGGATGGTACTCGTGAAAGTCAAGGATGCAAAGACCACCATCAAGCATCATAGCTAATTTTTGACTGTAGATATGGGGAGAAAGCACACCTGCTCCAGCTCCGGACTGGGGAACTTGCCCCCCCCCCCCCGTTTTACGTCTTGGGAAGACTGTCCTGTCCTCTACCCCTTGGTTTACAACTGCCCTTAAAGAAAGTAAGAGGACATGTAAACACTTAGAAAGGACCTGGTGGGATCACTTTGACCCCAATGTCAAAAAGATTTATAAACAGGCATTGAAGGCTTACTATGAACAAGTTCTCAAGGCAAAAAAATATTTTCTCTCTGCCAAAATCGAACTTATAACAACCAAAAATAAGGACGTTTTTAAAATAGTCAGCGATTTTTTCTTCCCTGCAGCGGCAGCCAAGCCTTTCATTTCTACTGAGGGATGGACTTGCCGCATGGCCTCATACTTTCATGATAAGATCAAAAGCATCCAGGAGTCTTTTTTCTTACTACACCTCCGGCGCTCAGTGATAGCGGTGCGCCTGACTCCTCACCAAAAAAAGATAGAGAACCTTCTTTGGAACAGT